>NC_071274.1:11289004-11589004 GCF_023375685.1 Ictalurus furcatus
ATTTGTTACATACTAAATGCAAATGAAATTAATAGTGCTCGCTTTTAGGCAGTGTGTTGGTGTCGGAATGTAATCTTTAAAAGCAATTTTCTCCCTTTTAATCAGATTTTAAAACCATTTTATTTGTGGTTGTAATACATGCAAAAGTGAAACATATCACAGTTCATGAAAACATGCAATTTTCAGAACTATATATAGCAGAAAATGTCAAACTTTCATAATATTCACAGACTAGTGGGAAACCACTTATTTGTGCAATACTCTAGGAATGGGGCTAGGAAATGCATTTATTGTAAAGCAGACATCCTTACCTGAGTTGGTTGTGCTTGGTGACCTAGATCACATGAATACAGATCAGAATGAAAAAAAATTATGTACAGGATATATATTTTTTAAATGGTTGCGAGTCAAATATTGAATAGAATAAAATACAAACTTTGGTTGGTTAGCGCTGGGTGGCCTGTGGATCAGGTTGTGTTTGGTTATGGGAGCCATTTTAGTTGGCTCAACTTGATTGGAAACAGAGAACAAGAAAATTGAGTTTGGCACAGCACAGTACATAATAAGTTTATATTTTAGTTGCAATCCAGCTCTCACCACTTCCAAGCTAGTTAATTATTTCCTCATTTATAATTCGCTTTGGATAAAAGCATCTGCTAAATGAATAAATGTAAATGTAATTAAGCCAAATGGCCATTAATGGCTTGGGTGTGTTAAGAACTGGAAAACAAAGCCATAAGCTGGTTTGGTGTCATAAAGGACTGGATAATTTAGTGCTCCAAGCTTACCTTTAGATTCAAGCGTCCGGGGCTGAACGAAAGAGGGTTTGACCACTTCAAACCACCAAAACAGCTCTGCCATAAACACAAGGTAGTTACTCTAAAACACACACAAACATACATATACGAACATGACTGAATAACAGAGGAGAGAAGCTGAAACAATACTGTGTCCCAACAATGCACATTCCCTAACAGTAATGTTTCTAATGCTTTTTTAAATATGCCTGTAATAACACAACTGGATCAGAATGTGTTAGACTACTATTGAAACTGAGAGCTACAAAACAGTACAAGACTGCTGTGGTCAAACTGTGCAATAAGTCTACTGTGCTGACTGCAAAATATCTTTGAAGTCAAAATTATTACAACCTTGATTTTATAATAGATGTAATTCACAGTCCAGAAAATATGTTTGGACATGAAAATATAACATTATGGCTCCTGAGTGGCATAACAGAAAAGCACTTGCCCTATTTTGCTCTCTTGACTCCCAGCCAAGGATGGCTGTGGCATCCATCCATGATCTTCTGCCAATGCCAATGCAATCCATGGCCGGGAGGCAACACTAGCCAATCATGAGCATCTGTGATCTTATGTATGCAAAACACGTTAATATGTCATCATGTGTCCTACTAAAGATAATAATGTCATAATGGAAATTGATCCACATTAATGTATTTGTATTTCCCACATCTTTGCTCCCCCTACTGGTGACCTTTGCATATGTTGGCGAGATAAGATAGCTCCTTGGTTAAAATAGAGCTTTTTTTAATATTTAATTTTTCTGTTCACATTTTAGTTTTGAGAAGGAAGAATGAGAAACAATATCTAGAAAAAACTGGACAATTCTTTCTTTTTAAAAGCATTTTATATATATATATATATATATATATATATATATATATATATATATATATATATATATTTTGTGGAGAAAATGAAATTTTTTTTAAATAAATCTGTTTTTTGATCTCAAAACCAATATAAAATGAATGTAAGATACATGGGTCAGTGTACCTTTTTGTCTTTCAATTTTTATTTCCAAACAAGATTTTAAAAATTAACAAGTTATTTTAATCATATATTAATAATCAAAAACAAAACAATGGAAAAAATGAAATTTCCCTGTTTCTTCTTTGCTGCACTAAAAAAAGTAAAGAAAACAAAACAAAAATGTCTGACGTTTTCAATACATTATGCATACACAAAAAAGATGATACCAGAAATTGACGTCCACGTGCACATAGACCTGTTACACAGGAAGCTGACACCATTTAGCAGTGATACATGCTAAACTAGCTTAGCTGGCGATCAACTGACAATGGCCTTGGAACCTTACTCTAACATAATTTTAGATATGGCAAGAAAGGTCTGTTGTCTATCATAGTACATAGTCGAAAAATAGGGGGAAAGAGTGGGGTTTTCTGCAAGAAATATGAGCTATTTTGGCACATTTCCTTGTGTACATGGGGGTCAAATTCCGGTATCATCTTTCCACATAATGTGCATAATTCATTGAAAAATTTCATTTTTTCTAAAAAGAGACTCCTTTTCTGTTTTAGTCCATATACAGTTTCATTTTTTTATTTGCAAAGAAGGAAAAGAAATACAAATTACTTTTAAATTTCTACAAAAAAATTCAAATAGCTTGTTTTTTTTAAAAAAAAACCCAATCAAATAAATGTTCATGTTTTAATTTTTTAGCTTCTGTTTCTGACACAAACATAAAAAAAATATAGCTGCAAGCAGCAATTAAGGGGCCAAGTACTGAAGAGTCACTTGTATATGATCTTAGGCAAAATGGTTGAAAAGTTATAAGCAATTAAATCATATAACAATTCACTGTTTTTATCATGTTTGACCAATAGGTAGTGCTGTCCCCAAATTGATGTGGTGTGGTCAGGGTGGGGTGTCAATGCCACACACAAAGTTTGGTGTGACTATGAAAAAGTGTTGCAGAGATAGAGCCTCAGATTCAGTTTAGCATCATGACATCATTTTTGTTGATGCGTTAAATAATGGTTTGGTTTATGAAAAAGCTTTTTAACTTTTGGCTGGCATGGTCTGAAGATTATCTGAATTGAATTTGGTGAAAATCGGGCCAACAGTCTAAGAGGAGTTTGAAAAAGTAGGTTTTCAACGAAATTCAAAATTTTTTCAGTAAATTCAAAATGGCAGACAGCAAGTTCAACCGACCATGGCCTAACTCATATCATTGTTCTCGGCCTGAGCCACAGAGTCTAGGAAGACTAGTGTCATGACAATGGGCAAAAGTAATCAAAAGCAATTAACATTTTTTCAAATTGCATTATAATTTTTGACCACAGGTGGTGCTGTCCCAAATCAATGCAGGTACTCAAGTCATGATACCAATGACAGCTACTAAGTTTGGTCTGAATATGCTAATTCACTATGGAGATATAGCCTCATATCCATTTCAGTGTGATCGCCATCAAATTTGTCCGCACATTATTTGTGAACCGTTTGATTTATCAAAAAGCTTTTGATAACTTTTTGCCAACATGGTCTCAAGATCATCTCTTATGAACTTCGTCAAAATTAGACGAATGATCTGGGATAAGTTTGAAAAAGTATTTTTTTAAGAAAATTCAAAATGGCGGACAAGAATTTTAGCCGACCATGGCATAATTGGTATCATTGTTCTCTGCATGACCCAGGTCTGTCAAGACCAATCTGATGACAATGCACAAAAGTAGTCAAATGCTATTAGCATTTTTAAAATTATGTTATAATTGTTGACCACAAGGGGGCACAGTCCAGAAACTTTTTGAGTACTTTTGGGGCATGGTCCTGATGACACCTACCAATTTTTGTAACAATGTGCCAAGTTGTTCATAAAATACAGCATTTAAGACTAAATTCAAAATGGCCAACCACGAAAATGGCTAACATTCATAAATGTAATATCAAATGACTTGTTATGCCCCACTGAATCTGTAGAGACTAGTTTCATGATTTTAGGACAAACCATTCATAAGTTATAAGCAAAAAAGTTATTTTTTCATATCTCATGACCACTATATGGTGCTGTTCTGAAACTGTACAGGTACCCTCAAGGCATGATGGCTATGACATACAATAAGTTTGGTAGGAATATGCTAAAGCATTTCAGAGATATGGCCTCTTGTCTCAAGATATAGCCTCCTATCTCAAGTTGCGGGAAAAAAGAAATGTCCTCTCACATTCAACTGCTTTTATTTCCAGCAAATTTCTTAACATGTGTAAATATTTGAATTAACATAAACATTAACATAAATATAAATTGAATAACGAGTCCCTGAACAAGGGGGGGGGGCAATATCAAAAGTAACAGCCAATGTCTGGTGTATCTCATCCCCATGGACTGCACCAGATTTGTCAGTTCTTGCTGTGAGATGTTACTCCACTCTTCCACCAAGGCATTTGCAAGTTCTTGATCATGTCTAGGGGGACATACGGTTACATGTCATTTTCCACTGCAAACATGATCAGCTGTCCTTCCTGTCTCCCTGTATCACTGTCTTAGGTGTGTTACATTACAGACAGTTACAGTTACATTACAGTTTATTGCTTTGGCCACATTTGCAGTCCTCATGCCTCCCTGCAGCAGGCCTATGGCATGTTTACACAGGTGAGCAGGAACCCTAGGCATCTTTCTTCTGGTGTTTTTCAGAGTCAGTAGAAAGGTCACTTTAGTGTCCTAAGTTACTGTAACTGTGACCATAATTGCCTACTGCCTGTAAACTGTTAGTGTCTTAAGGACTGTCCCACAGGTCTGCACCTGTATACACACACACACACACACACACACACACACAGTTGCAATCAAAATGATTCAACCCCCATTGCAAATCAGGTTTATTGTCAACATTTACAGACTTTCAGCTGTTTGCAATGAATAAATCAAACAAAAGCAATTGAAACACAGGGAATGCTTCAAGTGATTTCCCCAAATTCAATGAAAATGCAACTTATAATGACCTCCAGTTTAAAAATTATTCAACCCCCTGAACAGAATCCCTCACAACAGCACAAATATAAAAAACTTTTCAGCACAATGGATCAGCGGTATGTCTGGAAGAAGAAGAATGAAGAAAGAACACTGTCAACATTCAAGTATGGTGGTGGCTCGGTGATGCTCTGGGGCTGCTTTGCATCCTCTGGCACTGGAAACCTGCAGCGTATGGAAGGCAAGATGGATTAGTATCTTGAAGTATCAGGAAATCCTAGGAGAAAATGTCATGCCATCTGTGAGGAAGCTGAAACTTGGGCATCATTGGACCTTCCAACAGGTCAGTGATCCCAAGCATACCTCAAATTCCACCAATGCTTGGTTGCAGAAGAAGTCCTGGAAGATTTTACAGGGCCATCACAGTCAACCTCATAGAAAATCTCTGGTGGGATTTGAAGAAGGTGGTTGCAGCACACAAACCCAATAATATTACTGGACTGGAGGCCATTGCTCATGAGGAATTTTCCTCGTGAAGAAGATTTCTCAGGAATGCTGCCAGAAGCTATGCATCTCGTTTGCAGCAGGTCATAACAGCAAAAGGGTGCTCCACTAAGTACTAAAGATGCTTGCCATGAAGGGATTTAATAATTTTTAAACTGGAGAAATCATAAGTAGCATTTTCAATTGAATTTGGGGAAACCACTTGAAGCATCTGTTGTGTTGAACTATTTAAATTGCTTTGTTTGATCATTGCAAACAGCTGAAAGTCTGTAAATTTTGACAATAAACCTGATTTGCAAAGGGGGTTGAATCAGTTTGATTGCAACTGTGATACATACACACACACTTTTGTATATATATATATATAAAAAGAGATGCACCGATGTATCGGCTGATAATCGGTATCGGCCAATAAAGGCTATTTTTCCAAAAACATCCGATGATCAGGGCCGATTATATCCTGTCAGTAAAAAAAAGGGCTGGAAAACACATTGTTTTCATAAAGATATATTGTGTGGAATGATGACCAAACTCCAGTTTGTAAGCTCTGTATTGTCTGCACTGCTATAATTTTACACTGAAAGTAGCAGTAGTGATGCGTTTCAGCATTGAGTCTAATCAACCCCCCCTTCCCCACTTCCCGTGTGTTATTAGAACTGCTCGCTCTAAATTAAAGGGCCAGTACACCGTTGAAAGATTTAAATGAAGATGAGGTGAACAAATATTTGTAGAGTAGTATATTTCATATGTAGTTAATGTTAATATGAGTATATGAGTTAATATCATCAAAAAAAGGTTTATATTAGCCTATATATTACCAGTTTGATGTTCAATGATGAAGTAGAAATGCTTTTGTTTGTGGTGAGTGAATGTGAGACTAACAGGAGGTTTTTTAGAATTCAGTCACTTAATTAATATGAAGTTAATATGAATTAATAACATTCAATAAGTTAAGAAATCTTACTTTAAACTTCAGAATTTAGTTCATGTGTTAATGTTAATTAGAGTAATGTGTTTTCTGTTTATGAGACCAGTTACTGTGAAACAACTTGTTGAAATGGAGAGAATAAAGAGGTTTTTTTGCATTTCTTTCAGAATTGTGGAATTAATTATTATTAATTTAAAAGAAGGCATAAAAGGCAGAACTATCGGTATCGGACGATATCAATGAATAATCGTATCGGCTGAGAAATTTAGTATTGGTGCATCTATAATTTTTATATATATACACATTTTATATATATATATATATATATATATATATATATATATATATATATATATATATATATATATATATATATATATATATATGTGTGTGTGTGTGTGTGTGTGTGTGTGTGTGTGTGCGCGCACGTGTGTGTATATATCATTAAAATACACAAACTAATGGGCATACAAGTTGAGTAATAGTTAGTCCAACCCAGGAAGAACGTCTACTACTATTAATTATGTTGGTACATACAAGACCACAAGTAATGTGTAAAAGTATCTAAATATCTAAAACAACAGTTACATCAAGTTGTTCTTAATGACTCACTTTTCTATTGCCCTTGGATGCATGTCACATCTTGCACAGTCTCTCCCACACACACACACACACAATTCAGTTATACCAGTTGAATTTAAACAATGCACTGGTCATCTGTCCCTCCCACACAACCTCTGCTCCAGACCAACTGTGTTGAGTTCATTTCAGCAGTATTTCTTGCACCTCTATAAAGACAAGACTTAAACACAGATTCCTCAGCTGATTTATAAGGTACACATCCTGGGCAGGTGAGATATCAGTTAACCCCTTAAATTCCCAAGACCTTTTAGTAGAAATAATCACTTCAACAGGTATACACAAAGAGAGACCCACTGGGAGAGTGTTGATGTTTCAAAACAGAATCAAAACAATTACACATGGAAGGGAGGAATTTGATCAATCTATATCAGTTTTAATATGCTATTAGATATTCCAAGATCTTCCTGGAGAGCATCAGTAGTTTTTTTTATATTGGACAAAAACAAACCCTAAATCTAACATCTCTATAAAATATCCTTCTGGGTATCAGGCACTAAAATATCTTAGTGTTTGCATTATCAGCACAAACACTCCTCAGGACCTGCTATCAGGACTGGGTGGTCCACTTTTACTCTGAGAGGCCTCCCTGCAGCTCAGAGGCAAGTGCATTTAAATCTCAGGTAACTAGTATCATCCAGGACTAGAACAAAATGAAACTTAATCTTGAATGATAAAAAAAAAAAAAAAGCATTTCTGATTATTCCTACTTACCTTAATACAAGTGGAGGCATAAAGCATGTCCTCCAGTGTGAAGTGACAGCAATTATTCAGGTTCTCTCTGCAGAAGTCCTGGATGAGCTGCAGGTTGTACAGACTGTCGACCAAAGACATCGTCTCCTTCACACAGATATCTGCATGGGGCAGGAACAGAACACTCATCCAGCCAATCAAGTCCCAGAGATTTTGTGTGTGTGTTTGATGGGGGCAGGAAAAGATCTGATATCATGAGCGGTATGTCTGGAGCCATGTGGTACTATTTAGGTTTTGAATGCTCTACTGTTTGCTCGACACGAGTCTCCTTTTCTGGTTTCCTTCTATTGTTCCTCGCAATTACTCTCCTTCTCTCTGGCATTCCACACAATCCTTAACCCCCCAATCCACAATTCTACCACTCACTCTCATTAATGGTATTCATAATTCATAATGCTATTATGAAAGGAATGGAAAACTTTAAATTTGGAAAAAAAAAAATATTAAAAAAAGAATCATCACTTGCTTTTGTTATACTGATAAATTCAAATTTTCTCAACTTTGCACCTTTTCCCATTTGTGTAGCAGATTACATTGGTTTTCAGACCATGAACACTTACAATGTCAAAAAAATATAATGAGCCTCCTTATGATCACTGCACAAACAAATTTTATGTGTATAATCTATCTACAAAAATATTAAGTGTTAATATTTTATAATGTCTCCAATAATATGGTACATATTTACTTTAATATAAAGGGTAAATATGTACCATATTATTGGAGACATTATAGAGTTTTAATCCTGAATCCAGACCAGTTACCCTGTTAAATATTTCTAAGCATTTTGTATCAAATAAACAACACTTTTTAATATTTTTTTAATAAAACTGTATTTAGAATTAAATTCATGTTATTTCACTTACACTGATATTTTTAGAAAGGGTTTGGATCATTTTTCTGCAAAAAGCATATAAAATATTTTCAACAGACTGCTCTCTGAAAAGGTGGTGTGAACCAGAAAAAAAAAAAGTGGTGGAGCCATGTAGCCAGCCACTTCAGCATAATTTATGCCCATGTTCTTATATCTAACACTTTAGTGTTAGTGGCATAAATGTAAACCCATTCAATTTAAGTAGTCTGTCAATCAGCCTTATAATAACTATAACAACTAAGTAAATAATAGCTGAACAGAAGTAATTGATAAATAAAATTCTCATTTCCCATGTATGCCATGCAACCCACTTTGAAAAACAGACAGACAAACCTGTAGACCTCTGTTCAGCAGAAATGCTTTATCTCCGTCACACAGACACACTCTCAGAAAAGATCACCTAAGGTGCAACTTCACTTACAGTCAATTATAACAAGATAATACAGTTTTAATTTTCCTCAGTAGTGCCAAAATATCCAATATATGCCAATAATTCCTCTCAGAGAGAATGAAAATGAGTGTTATGCTAACTTTCCTGTTGGTATACATAAACCTGAATATGTTTGTGTCTGTATGTGTATTTTTGTGTTATCTGCGCGTACATCTGAGGTGATTAAATGTAGTTATTAAAGGAGTGAGACCTTGTGGGCCTTTGTAAGTGTACCAGTCATATTTGTACAAGTGCCAGTCATGTGTGTGTGTGTGTGTGTGTGTGTGTGTGTGTGTGTGTGTGTGTTTCCAAGTTAAAAAACAAAGAGATGGATGCATTAATACATCAAGTTCTTATTACAAAAGACTTTTGTGACACAACAAATAAACAGTGTGGACTAAGTAGTAAAAGGCAGTTTACCAAAATATATTTTTTTTTAGATCCTGTCTTAAAATGGTCTTGTATTATTACACATTTTCATACATAAATGATATTCATGTGAATGAATGAAAAAAGACAATTCTGTGGGTAACTGCTTCATGTGTGACCCTTATTTACACTTGATTTAAGAGGTGGACAAAGTCATGCACAAAATTGGTTCCTGCTATTTGCCTACAGTTTAGTAAATAGATCAGAATTTGTAATTAGCTTCATTTCCAACCTTTTTTTTATCATCATTTAATAAATGATGGCAGCACTCATACGTCGAGCAGAAGCGATTATTAACCCAGGCGAACAGTAACTGGTAAGTGTTTCTTTCTGGATTTTTTAGTTGAAACTAGTTTTAGCCCCAATTGTCAGATAGAAGCTGTAACTGTGCTCCCTTGTTGCTACGAGCTGTACACTTGTTGCTAGATTAAAGCAAATTCCGGTATTCAGTTTCGGTCGGGAGTCGCTCGTTCACGCGACTACTCTTTGTTTTGCTAATTAAAGAGGCGTGCTCCGCTGAAACACATCAGTATTTATTAATTAAGAAACGCTGAGGCGGAAGCGTCAGCCCTTGTCGTGTGAAGACCGGGCTCGTGTAAAGACCTGCGAGTCTACCTGTGCGAGTCCACCGAGCAAGGACACCGACAAGACACCACATGTGCTGCTAAGTATACTTTTTCTCCCTTTATTCCTCTTGCTGTTACCTGTTTCCACACACTAACATGTGTCATCAGTTCATCCCTGTTATTTGCCACAGGCGCAGACCGTAGCATTCTCCCAGAAACGTACGCAACTTGGACAACCTACGCTCTCTGAATGCGGCCTCTGCAGGTTCCATCTCATTCTCAGTCGGACTTTGGAACTGCCAATCTGCTGTCAACAAGGCAGATTTCATTTCTACATTTGCAACCCACTCCAATCTCAGCGTGCTGGCTCTGACTGAGACCTGGATCCATGCTGAGAGCACTGCCACACCTGCTGCCCTGGCCTCCAACTTCAACTTCTCCCATACCTCACGCCCCAACAGACGAGGGGGTGGTACAGGTTTGCTTCTCTCCAAAACATGGAAATTTACCTGTCTTTCTCCCTCTTGCTCATACACGTCCTTTGAATTTCATGCTGTTACAGTCACTGACCCTGCCAAAATGCACTTTCTTGTTGTTTACCGTCCTCCAGGTCAACTGGGGAAGTTCGTCGATGAATTTGACACGCTACTGTCCACCATCCCAGATGATGGAACTCCTCTTCTGGTCCTTGGTGATTTCAACATTCATCTAGACAAGCCACATGCAGCTGACTTTCTTGCTCTCCTTCCCACATTCGACCTCAAGCAGTTCACCACACCAGCAACCCACAAAGCCGGTAAACAGCTTGACCTCATCCTCACACGTAATTGCACCACACATAATCTTCTCATTACTCCTCTCCACACCTCTGACCATTTCTTTATCCAGTTCTCTATTTCTCTCCCCTCACCACCATCAATGTCTCCTCCCTCTATCTCTTTTCGTCGCAATGTTCACTCCCTTTCCCCCTCACATTTCTTCTCCGTTGTCACAACCTTACTTCCCTCCGAAAGCCACCTTTCTTCACTTGACTTAAACACCGCAACCGACATGCTATGTTCCACTCTAACATCTTCTCTTGACAGCATATGCCCCCTAACCTCCAGACCTGCTCGTACATCACCCTCTAGTCCTTGGCTCTCAGAAGCTCTGCGTAACAACCGGGCCAAACTAAGAGCATCTGAAAGGAAATTGCGCAAATCAAACAACCCAATTGACCTAACCAATTATCAGACACTTCTCTCTTCTTTTTCCAATAGCATCTCCATTGCTAAAGCCACATTCTACCAAGAGAAGATTCTTAGTTCTCCCAACACCCGCATTCTTTTCAAAACCTTTTCCTCTCTACTCTGTCCCCCTCCTCCCCCTTCCCCTATTTCTCTCACTGCAGATGACTGATGCCACTTTCTTTACCAACAAGGTTACATCAATCAGGAACCTGTTCTCAGCCCCAGACATGCATAGACTGACTCCTCCATGTAACTCCCAACTGACTTCCTTCTTTCCCCTCTCAGAGACTGATGTCTCTAAACTCCTCCTCTCTAGCCATCCCACAACCTGTCCTCTTGACCCTATCCCTTCTCACCTTCTTCAGTCCATCTCTCCCACACTATTACCTGCACTCACACACATCTTTAACACATCGCTCTCTACTGGCACATACCCTACCTCATTTAAGCAACCACACTGCTTAAAAAACCATCACTCAACCCTGCTATAGTTGACAACTACAGACCTGTTTCCCTACTCCCTTTTCTTTCGAAAACTCTTGAAAGAGCAGTTTTTAATCAACTCTCAAATTTTCTCACACAGAACAACCTCCTGGACACCAAGCAGTCTGGCTTCAAGAGCAACCACTCCACGGAGACTGCTCTGCTTTCTGACATTGAAGCCTTACGACTAGCAAGAGCAACCTCGAGATCATCTGTCCTCATCCTACTTGACCTCTCTGCTGCTTTCGACACTGTGAACCATCAGATCCTTCTGTCAACTCTCTCCAGCCTGGGCATCACTGGAACGGTTCTGCGCTGGGTGGAATCCTATCTCTCTGACAGATCCTTCAAGGTATCATGGAGGGGAGGTATTTCTGAAACTCAGCAACTCACAACTGGCGTTCCATAGGGATCAGTTCTGGGTCCACTCCTCTTTTCTATCTACACCACATCTCTAGGGCAGGTGATTGAGTCTCATGGCTTCTCATATCATTGCTATGCTGATGACACCCAGCTCCATTTGTCCTTCCAGCCTGACGATCCATCCGTCTCTGCACGCATCTCTGCTTGCCTTTCGGACATCTCGGTCTGGATGAAGGAAAACCATCTTAAGCTTAACCTGGCAAAATCTGAGCTTCTCGTGATCCCGGCCTGTCCCTCAATCAACCACAACCTCACTGTACAGCTCGGCTCACTCACACTCATGCCAACCAGGACGACCAGGAACCTTGGGGTGATTCTTGATGACGGCTTGACCTTTACAGACCATATCTCAGCAAGTGCAAGGTCCCGTAGGTTCATCCTTTACAACATCAAGAAAATCCGACCCTACATCACCAAACAGGCTACACAGATACTAGTCCAGGCTCTTGCCTGGACTACTGCAACTCACTGCTTTCAGGCCTCCCAGCCAGCTCCATCAAACCCCTTGAGATGATTCAGAATGCTGCAGCGCGCCTTGTCTTCAACCAGTCCAAGAGAACCCATGTCACACCCCTCTTCATCTCCCTCCACTGGCTTCCTGTAGCTGCCCGCATCAAGTTCAAGGCCTTGATGCTCACCTACAAGACCTTGTCAGGAACAGCACCCTCCTACCTCAACTCTCTCCTGAAGGCCTACATTCCCTCTTGCAATCTGCGATCGATTAGCGACCGACGTTTAGCAGTTCCAACTCAGCGTGGCGCAAGGTCCCTTTCCAGAACCTTCACACTAACTGTTCCTCAGTGGTGGAATGCACTTCCAATCTCAATCCGGACCGCAGAATCTCTCACCATCTTCAAAAAACAGCTAAAGACCCACCTCTTCCATGAACACCTAACCAACTCATAATAAAAAAAAAAATTAAAAAAATGCACTTACACCTCTACTCTGCACTTTGCTTCTTCTGAAATTCAATTAATAGATCTTGTATGGTAGCACTTCTTGTATTGTTCTCTGCTTGATATATCGCTTTGCTTGTATCTTTCTCCTTTGTAAGTCGCTTTGGATAAAAGCATCTGCTAAGTGAATAAATGTAATGTAATGTAATGTAATGTAATGTCTATTTCCCAAAGACAACCTCTGGATATGACGCAGAGCACGTGCACTCAACTTCTTTGGTCGACCATGGCGAGGCCTGTTCTGAATGGAACCTGTCCTGTTAAACCGCTGTATGGTCTTGGCCACCGTGCTGCAGCTCAGTGTCAGGGTCTTGGCAATCTTCTTATAGCCTAGGCCATCTTTATGTAGAGCAACAATTCTTTTTGTCAGATCCTCAGAGAGTTCTTTGCCATGAGGTGCCATGTTGAACTTCCAGTGACCAGTATGAGGGAGTGTGAGAGTGATGACACTAAATTTAACACACCTGCTCCCCATTCACACCTGAGACCTTGTAACACTAACAAGTCACATGACACCAGGGAAAATGGCTAATTGGGCCCAATTTGTATATTTTCACTTAGGGGTGTACTTACTTTTGTTGCCAGCAGTTTAGACATTAATGGCTGTGTGTTGAGTTATTTTGAGGGGACAGCAAATTTACACTGTTATACAAGCTGTACACTCACTACTTTACATTGTAGCAAAGTGTCATTTCTTCAGTGTTGTCACATGAGAAGATATAATCAAATATTTACAAAAATGTGAGGGGTGTACTCACTTTTGTGAGATAATTATAATTATATATATATATATATATATATATATATACACATACATATACACACACACACACACACACACACACACATACCCCCCCCAGTGGTGCTTGAAACTTTGTGAACTATTTACAATGTTCTACATTTCTGTAAAAGTATGACTTAAAACATCAGATTTCCTAAACATTGTCACGAGTTCCCCTTTAAGCAGCACGCTGTGGAGCATGTGAGCGCACGTGCACGAGCAGGTGCGCGGGCACCTGCTTTTCCCTTGTGGACAATCATGACATTTCGACACGTGAATTTGTTTATGTTTCTGTTATGTCTCCTCCCCGTTCTGTCATTGGCTATTGTTTCACGTGTGTCTGAATTGCCCTCAGCCGTCAGCTATTACGACGCTGAGTATGTTTGTATAAATACCGCGCGCCTCCCAACTCTGACTTGGCCATTCCAAAACATCTTTTTTCTACTTTAACCATTCTTTGGTACAATGACTTGTGTGTTTAGGGTCATTGTCTTGTTGCATGACCCATTTGCAACTATTGGAAAATGCAAAAAATAAATAAATAATAACATATTTGAATACATGTACTGATGATTCTAATGTAAACTTATTTTGTTTTACATATTGTCCAGAAGACAAACAGACTATCTTATGTCACAAACTTCACCTCTGAATATGTCATATTCTCTGTAATTGAGAACTAATTATAATTGAGAGTCCTTTTTCCAAGCCCTGCTTGAACAAGTGTGAGTTCATGTGCAGGTGAAGGTGTAGTCTCAGAATTTTTATCCAGAAGATATAGGATAGGATCTTTGTTGGTCAACCACTTCTAGGGAGGGTAACAATGGTCTTAATTTCCTCCATTTGTACACAATCTGTCTGACTGTGGATTGGTGGAGTCCAAACTCTTTAAAGATGGTTTTGTAACCTTTTCCAGTCTGATGAGCATCAACAACTGGGGCAGTGGTGGCTCGGTGGTTAAAGGCTCTGCGTTACTGATCAAAAGGTCAGGAGTTCAAGCCCAGCACTGCCAAGCTACCACTGTTGTGGCCCTTAACCCTCAACTGCTCAGTTGTATAAATTAGATAAAATGTAAGTCACTCTGGATAAGAGCGTCTGCCAAATGCCACAAATGTAACAACTCTTTTCCTGAGGTCCTCAGAAATCTCTTTTGTTCATGCCATATTACACTTCCAGAGACATGTGTTGCGAAGATCAGAATTTGATAGATGCCTATTCTTTATATAAAACAGGGCACTCACTCACACCCGATTGTCATCCTGTTGATTGAAAACAGCTTATTCTAATTTCACCTTCAAATTAAATACTAGAGTTTCACAAACTTTTGCCATTCAGATATGTAATATTAAATCATCTTCCTCAATAAACAAATGACAAAGTAAAATATTTTGTCTCATTTGTTTAAGTGGGTTCTCTTTGTCTACTTTTAAGACTTGTCTGAAAATCAGATGGTTTTAGGTCAAATTTATGCAGATATAAAGAAAAATCAAACTTTGCACCACTGTATATAGGGTGTGCAGTGGCTTAACGGTTAGCATGTTTGCTTCACACCTCCAGGGTCAGGGGTTCGATTCCCACCGCTGCCCTGTGTTTACAGAGTTTTCATTTTCTCCACGTGCTGCAGGGGCTTCCTCCCCCAGTCCAAAGACATGCATGGTACGCTGACTTGCATGTCCAAAGAGTCCATGGTGTATGAACGGGTATGTGAATTGGTACCCTATCCAGGGTGTACCCCGCCTTGTGCCCCATGCTCCCTGGGATAGGCTCCAGGTTCCACGCGACCGTGTAGGATAAGCAGTATCAGAAGATGGATGGAGGGATGGATGGATGGATGGATGATGTGTGTGTGTGTGTGTGTGTATATATATATAATATATATAAAATCAATTTATTATTTATATAAATAAAAGGGCTGTCAATCTGTTAAATTAAACAATGTGCCGATTAATTAATCATATTAATCCCAATTAATTGCGCATCAATTTTTGTGGAGAAGTTACCCCCCAAAAGCTAATTTAAAGTCATTAATGTGTTAGATGAGTAAAGCACTGAATAGAATTTACAAAAAGTAGCTTTAGAAAAAAAAAAAATTTTTTATATGAATCAGCATAGAATTTATTGAAAGTTTTACCATCATATTAACAGGCCTATGGTCCACAGCAATCTACAGAAGCCCTAAGCAGCCATGCATTATTTTCTTTTTTTTTTGTTCTTGTTTTCTTGTAATCAACATAAAATTGTTGATATCGACATAAGTGTTGTTTTCTCGTGATCTTGACATAGTAAAAAGCTATTTTCACACAATATAATTTTATCACAAGAAAATTTTGTGCCTTATGAATGGAACTGGTGTTGCATGCACATAGGCATCTTCACCATCGCCATCATAAATTTAATAATGTGGAAGTTGTCAATCACTGACGGACATAGTGCTATTTCAGCATGAGTGAGTCCCTGATCAAAGTAAAAAGGAACTTGTTTAACCATGATGCTGCGGGATTGCTCTAAGCTTTTGCAGCGTACAGAAAAATAAAAACGACATGTCGAGTGCACAGAAAAAATAAGTTGGGATCATGAGAAAATAACATTTGTTATGTCGAGATCACGAGAAAACAAGAAAGAAAAATAAATAAATAATGCATGACTGCTTGGGTCTTCCTTAGCAATCCATTTAGCCATCACATTTATTAGTTTTTCCGATGTACACTTTCTAATTCTGTGCTGCCTGCTCTCAGTCAGTGTGGTTTTGGGGAGCATGTTGACTGTAGCAGCCAGGGTTGTGCTAACTGTACAGCTCTCTAAAAATGCTTTGAGTTCAGGTATGAATTTATGCTTTGAGTTCATGTCAATTTCACATAGACATATAAATACATAGATGCCGCATTGGCCACTGGACCATACGTCAAGGTCGCTGCCATGCTGCTCTGTGCAACTTGCCATAAATATCATAACTGGACTGGAGAAAAGATGCCTGACTCGTGTGCAGCTTGGTGCTGTACAAACCACTGCACAATCCAAACAGATCTCTGGGAATTCCCTTTCTCAGGTAAGACTGAACAGTTATTTTTGGTTGTATTTGGTCTTTATAACATTATTTTGACAGATAATTAGTTGGCCACCAGAGTCAGACTATAAATCACTAACAATAATCGTAGGGTTGGCGGTTCGATTCCCGGCCCGCATGATTCCACATGCCGAAGTGTCCTTGTGCAAGACACTGAACCCCAAGTTGCTCCTGATGGCAAGTTAGTGCCTTGCATGGCAGCTCTGCTACCGTTGGTGTGTGAGTGTGTGTGTGTGTGTGAATGAGACACAGTGTAAAGCGCTTTGGATAAAAGCGCTATATAAATGTGCCATTTACCATACTTATGTTTGCATCAAGTCTCAGCTTATACTATAGTTTGGAATATAAACTCAATTGCCCTTTTTTTTCTTTTTCAAGATTTACATATATATTGCTGTTTTTCTCCAAACCGACTTTTATGACAAGCTCTTCGTTTCGGCTGAGTGACTGACATTTAGTAAATCTTACTGTAGCTAGTTGACTAACGTTTCTCACAATTTGAAGGTTTCCCAAAGAGATACAGTTGAGGAGGCAGTGGGAAGTAGCTGTAAGAAGGGAAGGTTTTTTCCGCAAGTGAGTCCTCCGTGCTATGCAGTAAAACACTTTGACAGGACAGGTCAAACTGTCAGGATTAGAGATGGAGCTAAACCATCTGTCTTCAGACCCAACTCGTGTCTGTATCGATATGCTATACGATTTGATAGTTTGTCCTCAAATCGTGGCTCGTTTATTATTATTATTATTATTATTATTATTGCTATTCTATTATTATTCTATTATTGTACTTTCACTACTCACGATTTTATTTATTTTTATTTTATTATTTACTATATTATACTACTGTTTATACTACTTTCTATTAATATTTTTATTGCTATTAACTGTAAATGTTTTACCAGATCCATAAAGGATTATCTTATAATTATCTGTTTTGGAGTATATCTATATCCTTTTATTGCTAAAAATATTTAAAAGCAGACTGACTGCCAGTCTCACTAATTGATTTGTATTTGCAGATTTTGTTCCATTTTCTCAGTGATGGTAAATTATTAGTACTTATTTATTTTTATTTTTTTCCAGTATTTCAACATGAACAAGCTGTGTTCTGACCTGGAGCACAAGAAAAGCTAAAATGATGGGGTTGAAGAGCATTTGCACAATGAAAAAACTTTATGCACATTCCATGTACATTAAATTGTTACATTAGGGACATCTCCACGCAAATCATAAACGATTGAAATTGGTTGAGAAATGTAAATGTTATTGTGCTTTTCATCCAGAACAAAACACAGCTCCCCTGTTTACTTTATAGGGCAATAAACAAATACAGCAACAAACAAACAAAGCGGCTTGATGCCCCCTTGAAGGAAACAAGTCAAAACAAGATGGGCCGGGGGGGGGTGTCTTGAAATTTTCACATACTACTAAGTTTTAATAGTGAAAAATAGTTCACATTGCTCAGTCTATCTGAAGAGAAAATGTCAATATAAATTTGACCACCCCTAAAATGAGTCATACTATTGTCGATGTATGAGCGCACCCAGTAGGCTAAATGCAGGAAATACCATGCAATCGCGCACTCAATTGGCCGACTGCAATGGAGATAGCACGGGAGATACTGCAAGTGTTTGAAAGACACCTTTTCTAGGAAAAGAAATGCCTTAATCTAAATACATTTGTATTTCAAGCATAAATTTCCAGCACAGTTTATGTTTATGCTGAAATGCTTAAGATAAAGTTTATCTATTGTCTTGAGGTCATTTTTGAGTGTGAATGAAGCAAGCTGATAAAATACTCTTAATTAAAATAGCATACAACTCTGAATTACAACCACAAAAATGTCAATTTGAACATATACATTACTCACAGCATGTATTTTAACTGGTGCTTATGCTCGCTGTTGACAGTAAGCTATGTGTGCGCGCACATTTTCTCATGATCAGTAGTGAAATGGTTAGGAATCACTTGCACTGAGATGGTGCATTATACAAAAACTGGTGTTTTAAAACATATTCTTCATGTTCTTTTTTTTTAACTTGTTTGATACCAATACCATACCATTGTGTAAGACACAACCCTTTAGTCACGACTCATGTAAAGTAAACTCATGTTTTTTTAAAAAAAATAAAAAATAAAAAAAGTATACCCCATGGAATTTTATTTATTTATTTATTGCATATTTGGACAAGCAAACATCTCATAATCTTTTAAACAGTGCCTATTAATTAAGGTGATATACTTGAACAAAACTACAAGGAAAATGAGCTCTCAATCATTTATTCAACAGAAATATAAACAAATGAGATATACTTCTGTGGAAAAAGTAAGTACACCTTTGCAATCAGAATCCAGTATTGCCCCCATTAGCAGAAATTACTTCTTGTAGGCGTTTTGCATAATTGTCCACCAGGCTTGCTGGAATTTTAGACCACTCTTTCATGTCATGAGTCAGCAGGGTAAACAGCAGTGGACTGAGTACACAGCCCTATGGGTTGCCAGTGTTCAGTGTGGTGGTGCTGGAGGTGGAGTTTCCAATCCTGACAGAATGCGGTCTCCCAGTCAGAAAAGTCCAGGATCCAGTTGCAGAGTAAAGTGTTTATACCCAGCAGGCTCAGCTTTGTTGTCAGTTGTTGTGGGATGATTGTGTTGAACGCTGAACTGAAGTCTATGAACAACATTCTTATGTAATTGCCCTTTTTGTCTAGATGGGTCAGAGACAGATGGATGGTAGCAGATATGGCATCCTCTGTTCAGTGATTCGGAGGGTATGCATACTTTAATGGATGCAATGTTATGGGAAGACTGCTCTCTATGTGTTTCATGTTTAGTCGTTCTAAGCACTTCATGATGGTAGGTGTGAGTGCAACAAGCTGTAGTCATTCAGGCAGGACACAGATTATTTCTGTGATTTCTGGGATGATGGTGGTCATCCTGAAGCACACGGGGACAACTGCTTGGCTCAGGGGAATATTGAAGATGTCTGTTAGGACATCTACAAGCTGATCAGGTATGTTGTCAGGATCTGCAGGTTTCCATGGGTTAACCAGACATCTACAGCAGACAGACTAAGTACTTGGTAAGTAACAGTTGGGGTGGTCTTCCTCACTGGCATTTTGTTCTGTAATTTGAACTGTGCGTAGAAGTTGTTCAGTACATCTGGGAGCGAGGCATCATTATCACACACAGGTGGTGTAGCTTTGTAGTCTATGATGGCCTCAATACCTTGCCACTTACGCCTTGTGTGCTTGGTGTTTATGAACTGACTGTAGATTCTTTCTGCATAGTTGTGCTTTGCCTTTCTGATGGCCTGGGACAGATTGGCCCTTGCTGTGCACAAGGCTGCCTTTTCGTCAGACCTGAAGGAAGTGTATCAGGTTTTCAACAGCGAGCACACTTCAGCAGTCATCTACGGTTTCTGGTTTGCACGTGTGGTGATGGTCTTGAAGGAAGTTATATCATCTATGCACTTGCTGATGTAGCCAGTCATTGATGATGTGCATTCCTTCAAGTCTGTGGTGTTGTGGTATTGGCAGCCTCTCTGAACATATTCCAGTCTGTGTGCTGAAAAGAGTCCTGACGTGCTGAGATGGCTCCCTCAGACCAGGTTCTCACCTGTTTCAAAACCGGTTTAGCACGTTTCAGAAGTGGTCTGTATGCTGGGATTAACATAACAGAGATGTGGTCCGAGCTGCTGAGGTGGGGGCGGGGTGCAGCACTAAAATCAGGTCTAAAGTTTTTGCATTGGTCGCAAAATCAACATGCTAGTGGAATTTTGGCAGCAGTTTTTTCAGATTCACATGATTAAAATCTCCAGCGACAATGAAAAATCCATCAGGGTGTGCTAAGTTACTGATAGTCCCGTAGAGTTCACTTAATGCTACCCTAGCATTAGCACCGGGTGGAATGTAAACTGTGATAATGAGCATGGTGGTAACCTCTCTGGGCAGGTATATGGTCGGCATTTCACAGTCATAAACTCCACCAGTGACAAACAGTAGCTTGAAACCACAAAAGCATTCCTGCACCATTCGCTGTTTATGTAAACACACAGACCACCACCACAAGTCTTACCGGACAGTGCTGCTATCCTGTCAGCACGATGTGAGATTAGCCCGGCTAGCTGAATAGCTGCGGCCGGAATGCTGTGGTTGTGCCATGTTTCCATAAAAATTAAAACGCAGCAGTCCCTAATTTCATGCTGAGTAGTTAACTGTAGACTGAGTAAGTCCAGTTTATTGTCAAGAGAGTGAATATTAGATAGGAGAATGGATGGTAGAGCAGGATGGCTAGGGCTGGCCTTTAGCCTAGCACGGATGCTGGCTTACTTTCCTCGCTTCCACTGCCTCGCACACCACGTCTAGTGTCCTCTCTTCTGCCCAGTGGCATCAGGCAATACCGAGGTCCCAGGGCCTGGTTCGTATAGTAGCCAGAGTTTGCGCAGTCCATAGTTTATTCCTCCTGAGCTTTGTTCTCCAATGTTCACCATAACTTGGCAATGATAAACATGTACATTTGTTTCAAAAGATTCCTATTTGGTGTAAACTACGCATAACATGCACCAAAAACTAGGCAAACTGAAAACAGCTGACCCCCTCGAAAGTCAATGTATAATTCGCACACTGGTCTGGATGCATTCTGAATTAAAAATTTACTTTCAGATGGCCACGCAGAATTTAGTCATCGCCTTGCATCATGCTCGTCACTTAGCAACTGCATGCAATGTAAGATAATGTACAGGTCTGGGGTGGGGCGCATTACTAAATTAACGCTTTAAATCGACAGCCCTAAATAGCCCTAAGATGTTTATATAATATCTGTGTGTATATATGTGTGTCTCTATATATCTATGTTATCCACCACTTGTGCTAGGTAATGCACACTTTTAAATGAAAATATGTGTGTTTACTGCCAACATTATCCACACACTACATTACATTATACTACATCATACCGTGAGATCAGAAAATTTGTGAGCTTTCACTCATGGCTTTGGACCGGAAAGCCCATCTCAAATTTCTAGAAGGAAGACAGATGGTTGTATAGTGTGTTGCAGCAATACCTTCAAGTGGCACTGCATTGGGGCAGTAGAAATGCAGCAATGCTACCAGAGCACAGCCATCTGTGTTGTCCTTCAGCAGGGTGTCCACTAGTGGGACACAGAGTGCAGGCTGTGCTTTAGGGTCCTCCTTCTTGTACTGTCAATGTGGGAGTTGCACAACAAAATATCAGTTATTATATCATGCATTAATACATCATGAGCAGAACAATATGACATTTATGGTGTGATACAGTTATGAATGAGGATGCTATTTGGGAATGAGTAAAAAGGTCCCCTATTAATATCTCTTAAATCCTGAATATTACAAAAAAGAAATGTTTGCAAATTGTTACTGTTAAACGATATAATTATATGCGTAAAATGTATTTTTGAAACAAGATTACATCATTCTTTTAATGCAAGTAAGTCATACTGCTTGTGAAGGAGTCACACCAAATTTTGTTGTATGCAAGTATAATGACAAAGATAATATATTATGATATAATGGCAATATATCTTATCTTTATATTTCTTATCTTATTAGACAGCGGTAGTCATAGTAATACATGAAGTCTACAACAGGGTACTAATGAACTCAATATTAGTAATACATGGCAGCATATGCAGATGCATACATAAGCTACTATTTGAATGAAATATACACCATTTAAACACTTTTCTAAATGAATCAAATGGGAAAGACAAAAGGTAAGCTTCTTTGGGCGTTTTCACACCTAGTTTGTTTGAGCACTCAAAGTGGTCTAGGGCCAATAGAATGTGTATATGTGCTCCCCCAATAGGATCCACAAACAAACCATACTCAGGTTTGTGGGTCCTTTTGTGGTTTGATTGATTTGTGCATTGTGAAAACAAAGTGGTCTCAGTATGCTTCACATTTTGCTTTATAGATAAAGAACTTGAGAGTTGCTACACATACATAGCTCCAGTTTTTCTTCACCTTACCAAAAAACAACTCAAATAACTTTCCATGGTCCCACAATATGGTCAGCATGTTAGATAGCAACATGACAAGCTAATAGAGCCACTGTGGTAATAGCAATTATATTATAGAGCTTAAGTTGTTAGGCAGCAGTAATAATAGTATTGTGTCGGTGACAGGAACAATAGTTACTGTATAATAATATTAGTATAAAATGTGTGTAATATATGTAGTGTATGCATGTATTTTATCTACCCCAACCACTCACTTCAGCCAGTAGCACTATGGCATGAAGCAGGATCTGATTCTGATGATTCAACATCAAACATCAGAATCAGCTCCTGCTTCATGCCACAGTGCTACTGGTTGAAGTGAGTGGTTGGGATAGACAAAATACATGCATACAGAGCAGAGAAAGCAGATTTGAAGTGAAATACCAAAAGCAGGAGCTGATTCTGATGATTCAGCATCAAACATGCTTCTGGTATTTCACTTCAAATCTGCTTTGTCTGCTCTGTTTTTCATCCAAATCATAGCATTTTAGTCAAATGGTTTCATCGTGTAACCAATTTGAATGGTATATTCATATTAAACTATGGTAAAGGAGTTGTAGTGTGAACAAGTGGTCTGAGATCTTATCAACACTAAAATTTCCAGAAAAAGATCCGACTCCCCTTTTGAGTCCAATTGTATTGTTAACACCAAAAGCACCGAGACCATTTGTAGTTAATTCCATTTCAGGTCCACATATCAGGACTGAGCATGGTTCATTTAAAAAAAAAAAAAAAAAAAAAAAAAAAAAACCTATATGTGAAAACACCCTTTATTGCCACCACCAAACACAAGGGTCTGTTCCCAAAAAGTGCAAAACCCA
Organism: Ictalurus furcatus; assembly: GCF_023375685.1. NCBI lineage: Eukaryota > Metazoa > Chordata > Actinopteri > Siluriformes > Ictaluridae > Ictalurus > Ictalurus furcatus. Next base: position 11,312,647 of record NC_071274.1, read on the forward strand.
CACCAAGGTGCTATAATGATTGCAGAAGAACAGTCCCTACTACACAAACAGGAAATAGAGATAATACATGGGCCAGGGTGCCTGGCCGGTTTCTTTTCTTAGTACTGCAATTCCTTCCAGTACAATTACTTGTGACCATAGATTTGAAAAATGCCTTTCCACATTTTAATTGCAATGGGATACAACTTTTCCCATCAGAAGAGTGACCATACTCCTCACTTTAATTCAAGCACTTTTTAAGCACCACTAGATAAAAAAATGGCTATTTAAGGTTTTCCAGTACTTAAATTTCAAAAAGCCAAATTCAAGCACTTCAAGCAGCTTCTATAAACCCTGAGTGGAGTGATGAGGGAGAATCTGTGTAAATTGAAAACCTGCAGCTATTTTTTGTATCAGCGGCAAGAGTTGGACAGCACACAATGGATGGATGGATCCTACTGGTATTGTAAAAAAAAAAACCCGGCATGACTGAGTCAGGTTAATAATGTGAGGAGTTTGATGAATGTTTGGACAGTTCCTTTGAAGACTATATTGAACGACTGGAATGTTTCATGCTAATTACATTGAGGATGATGCGACAAAAATGCTCAGTGCTGCTCACTGTGTGTGGGGCAAAAACGTACTCCACTTTGCATTCTGTGCTCTCTCCAACACAACTAACTACTGTGACTTATACAAATACAGTGACTGCTTTCATTACAGTCCAGCATCGTCAGAGATTGTGCAGCATTTACATTTTCACAATTGAAACATATACCAAATGAAGGCATTTCCAACTCCATTGCTGGGCTTAGATGATTGTCTGTCCACTGTGCTTTCGGTGAGCAATTGCATGATCAAAGTGCGTGGAATTTTGGATGAAGCGCTCCAATGTTGCTTGCTGGCTGAACCGAAAAACACATTTAAATAGGCAGAGGAAAGGGCACTAGCTGTTAAAACAGCAGTGTTAAATGCTTGTCTACTTTGCCCACAACAACATGAATCATCTCCTGGGGAGGACGTCCTCCCCACACAGCTCACAACTCAGCCTATAAGAAGACATCACAAGCTGAACAGCAAATGACTATTAGAATGTGCTTCAGATGTGGTGGCCAGCACAACCACAAACTTGCAAGTTTGCCATTACTATAAAAAAAAGAAAAAAAAAAAAAGGAGGCACATGTGCTTGAAAAAGATTAGAGACGGTACTGGTACAGCAGGTTCCAGGCCAGACCAGCAAACAAATATTATAATACACAATTACCAGGAAGATTACTCCATTTACAATACCAGTACGAAGCCAGGTGTGGAGAAAAGACCACATCTGGCCACTGTCGTGCTAAACAAAAAAGCACACACAATGGAAGTAGATTCAGGCGCAGCATGCTCCTTGATCAGCAAGCACACCTATCACACACTGTGACCAGCTCAACCCCTTGAAATACATCAGGACAGTGGAGTATAAAGGCAGTGGTCACGATCAGCTCTGGAGGTAAAATGGAAATTTTTTCTGGAAGTACTGTATAAGAGGACACAAAACATTCTGCCATGGTTTGTCATTCAGGGCTGAGGCACAAGCCTATTGGGAAGAGACTGATTTGATGGGTTAGGTATATCAGTGGAGGGAGTGCACATTGTGCACCTGCAGTCTGAGGCGTCAATCCTAAACAAATATGCAGAGGTCTTCCAGGACACTGGGGTCTGCGAGGCTCCCTGAGTCTCCACCGATATTGATCCTGCAGCTGCCACATTGTAACAACTCACCTCGTAGAAGAACCCACCCGCTTTGCCCGATTCGACTCCGTCCTGCGTTTAACCTCCTCGGTCATTTCTTTTTGTCTCTCCACCACCGTATAGGTGGCCTAGTTTGGCACTGGGGGTCGATGTATTAAACATTACGACATCAACCGAGTCTGCCCGTCATGAGCTCTGGCATTCTCCCAGTTGTCTCATGCTGGGCTGTGTTGATGGCAAACCTGAATTTTGGGATCCACTGGTCCCCGGCGTCATGTCGGTCTCCTATATATGACGTAATCATGACCTTCAGGGTTTGGTTGACCCTTTCAGGCAGGTTGTTCTGTGGGTGATGGCTTGTGGCGAGTTTCTGTTTTATCCCCCATTTTTTTGCAGAGTTCCGTCAGTAGCAATGACGTAAATTGGGGCCCATGATCAGAGAACAGATACTTGGACACTCCCCATCGGAGAAAAAAATCTCTCTGAGAACCTGTAGGATCTTAGGCATATTGCTATCTTGTAAAGGGAACATCTCTAACCATTTAGTCAAGAAGTCCACGATTACCAGCAAGAAGGTGGTGCGGAATGGTTCCATGAGGTCGATTCCCAAAGTGTGCCCAGCCTCCGACACCTCAGTGGACTGCATAAATCCTGAAGGCTTGGTGTTTTCATGCTTGTATTACTGAGATGTGGTAATACTGAGTTTCACCTGCTCCCAGACCTCTTCACACCGTCGGCCACCAGCACTTGTAGCAGTCTTCAGTCATTTGAGATGGCCCCATAGTGAGCTGTAATGGAAATAGTGTACGAAACTCAGTGTCAAGGTTAGTGGTACTACTAATTGGTATTTTTCTCCTTCATCTTTTAGTGGGAGCTTTCTATACAGTACACCCTAGTGGTCATTGAAACTGATCCGGTGAGTAGGTGTTCTTTGATTTTGTTGTGTCGCTTTTAATTGTTTCACGGTGTCATCTTTGTTCTGAGCTTGAGAGATTTCAGCCAAAGAATGGAGTAGGTCAGTTTGGTGGTGGTGGACAACATTTAAGCAGGGAGCCACATCTATGGAGGGAGGTTTGAAGGCCCGTGACAAGGCTCCCAGTCCTGTGTTGAAACAACCCTTCCTGTAGTGCACTTTGAAGGTTAATTGTTGCAGCCGCAGGGTCCACCTTGTCAGGCATGAGGAGGTCTTTGGGCAGTTGCACACCCAAGCAAGCGCTGCATGGTCAGTAAAGGCTTTAAAAAAAACGCCACTCCTTCTAGGAAATGCCTCCACTTTTCTACAGCCCAGACCACAGCCAGACACTCCTTCTCCGAGGAAGAGTAATTCAGCTCAGCCCCTTTTAATGTCCTTAACGTATATGCAATAACCTTCTTGCCCTCCTCAGATTGCTGGGTCAAGATGGCTCCTAGTCCCAGCTCACTGGCATTGGATAGGGCTTGGAAAGGCAGAGAGAGGTTGGGAAGTGCAAGCACTGGTGGATTTTGAAGTGCAGCTTGCAATGCTTTATAGCAGGCCTGACCTTCAGGTGACCACTCCCATCTAAATCCTTTCTTTTTCAGGCAGTTCAGGGGTACGGCCAGGTTGGTAAAACCTTGAATGAACTTATGGTACCATCCTGCCAACCCCAAGAAGTGCTGCAAGGACTTCAAGTCCGTTGGTACCAGATACTCTGATGCCACTTGAGTTTTCTCTGCATCCACTTTAACTCCTCGCTCCGTGACAATATAGCTCAAGAACTTCAGCTGTTGTTTGAAGAACTGGCATTTTCTCATATTGAGGGTGAGGTTGGCTTGGGTGAGCTTCTGCAGTACAGCACTGATGTTTTTGTTGTTTTGATTACAGGTCTGGGAGTATACAATAATGTCATTAATGTATACGAAGCAGATATTTCCTCTTAGCCCACTCAGTACTCGTTCCATCAGCCACTGGAAAATGGCAGCTGCGTTTCGTAGTTCTTATGGTATCTTATGGTATTTTCTTGAATTGGTACAGGCCCTTGGTGGTGACATATGCTGTCTTCTGCTTGCTCTCTTCCTCCATCTCCACTTGCCAATAGCCGGACTGCAAATCCAAGGTCGTGAACCAGCAGGTGCCTTCCAAGGATTGCAGGATGTAATGTAACATGGGCATTGGATAATCGTCTCTCACCGTCTCTCCCCTTTTTATCCTCGCATCTCCTCACTGCAACACAGAACATTCATTAATAGAACTCCCCACAGGTGTGCATTCCTCACCACTCACCTTCACTGGCTCTGTCCTCAATTCACAAACCGGCACTTGAGCACGACCCCATTTCCACAATCACTCGTTGCCACGAGCTCTCTGCGCATAAGAACTGTTTATTATGGGGAAGTAGTGCAGTTTTTCCCAACCTGGTGAGGGAGGGTTTTTTGCAATGTTAAATGATGCACACCCTGGTATTGTACACATGAAAGACCTCGCAAAGAGCTAAGTGTGGTGGCCAGGCATGGATAGGGATATAAAGGAGACTGTTTGGACATGAAATACCTGTCAAAAATCATGTCATGCACAGCCTAAAGCACAGTTGCACCCTTGGGAATGGACAACAAAGAAATGGTCCTGGCAGCATATTGACTTTGCAGGCCCTTTCCAAGGCAAACCATTTCTCATAGTGGCTGACACAAAAAGTAAGTGGTTGGAAATCTCTCTGATGAAGTCTAAGTCATCCTCAGCACTTCTTAATACGCTGAGGCTCATTTTTGCAACACATGGTTTGCCGGATGGCGTTGTTTTGGATAAACACTTCCTTCACCTCTGCAGAATACCAGGAGTTTGCCAAGTGTAATGGCATCCAACATGTGACCACTGCCCCCAACACCCCAGTTCAAATGGGCAAGCTGAACGTATGGTCCAAACAACCAAAGTCGCCCCACATCACTAAAAGTGATTGGCAGACCAGGATTGACAGATTCCTGCTGTCGCAGCATGCCACAACAAATTCATCAATCAGAGTCCTTCTGAGCTTCTCATGAATCGGCGTATAACCAGTGCCTTGGATTGACTCCAGTGACATGCACCACAAACAAGAGCTAAATGCTTAGAAATGTCAAGGCAATGTCAGTGTTTTCCAACCAGATGACACCGTGTACATGAAAAGTTATGCTAGAGACTGTAAATGGTTACCTGTTGTCTATCAGTACATTTACATGGACAACAATAATCCAATATTAACCTGATTAAGACAATACTCTGATTAAGAAACTACCACGTAAACAGCAATTATTGATTACCTTAATCCGACTAAAGTCATACTCGAAGTAAGCACAAATTCGAATTAAGACATGGAGTATTCCTGCTTTAGTCGCATTATCGACGTACATTACAGACATATAAACACCTTAATCACACTATAAACGTCGTGTGGGAGTTTTCACCGCATTTTGCAACAGGACACATACACACATGGCAGCACTCAATTGTTTGACGGCAAACAAGAGAGCATGGCTGTGTCCGAAACTGCATACTTACCTGCTATATATTAGGCGATATACATGTATTTCAGTTACTATATAGTAAGTAAGTAAGTATGCCGTTTCGAACGCAGCCCATGGCTTCAAGCAGTCGCCTATTTGTACGTATAGCATGACAAATAATTTACTGCACTTGAAGCTTTTGCTAAGTTAAAAATGAAACACCCTAAACTGTATATGTTACCATAATGAAGATGAACTCTGTGTTGATACGTGAAATTCAGGAGGGTACGTCGGACAGCATGGCAAGGGTACGTAATGACGTGTGCCATTAATCGATCTATGTTCTATAACATGTAAAACGGGAACATGAAAGGAGTATTATAAAAGCAATTCATGTAAACAAACACCTTAATCATAATACTGATTTATTCAGAATAAGGTCAATAATTAGATTATTGTTGTCCATGTAAATGTAGTCATTGTGGAGGCCACCAGTCCGGTTTCAGATTTGGTTAGGAAGTTCAATGGACAAATACACCACAGACATGTTGGCCAGCTACATGGAAGAGTGGTCCCCTGTGTTACCATGGCATCACAAGAAGAAACTGTTTTGCCTGAAACTGTAACTCCTAAAATGCCAGTGCATGTGCCACTCCAATCTGAAAAGAGAGCATTCCCCTTTAAGAAGACTGATGCATTATGGGGGGTGTTGTTCTTGTTCCTGTTTAGCCTGGGTTAGCTGAGTTCTCGCTAGATATGCTCTCAAGCTTCGGAGTTGAGTAATGTATGCCTGATTGACTGAATATAAAGTAAACCATTACTTGGAACAGTCTTCTTCCTTTCAGATCTGATAAACTGGTTATCAAGGACTACCCCAAGGTTTGTGCACTGTCAAATGGTGTGATATGAGAGCTGTCCAGAAAGATAATAAGAGTGATATAGTGGAAGTGATAGACAGTGGGCAGGCCACTGACTAGCTGTTTGTGTGTCATAGAAAACACCCCAAGAGGGCTCCACTGTCTAAAGACAAGTTAGACTGTGATTGAGCAAGACGGTCAAGAGGCACCTTCTTCTGTTAAAAGGAATTGGATGTACTCTATAGCTACCACCTGAGTGGCATTATGGGGAGCCTTGAGTAATTCTTGTGTGGGTTTAGTATTACACTGGTCAACCATAACATTAAACCCACCTGCCTAATATTGTGTAGGTCCCCCTTGTGCCAACAAAATAGCTCAGACCTTTCGAGGCATGGACTCCACAAGATTTCTGAAGGTGTTCTGTGGTACCTGGAACCAAGACGTTAGCAGCAGATCCTTTAAGTCCTGCAAGTTGTCAGTTGCAGCCTCCTTGGATTGGACTTCTTTGTCCAGCACATCCCACAGATGCTCGATTGGATTGTGATCTGGGGAATGTGGAGGCCAAGTTGGACAATTTTTGCAGTGTGGCAGGGCACATTATCCTGCTGAAAGAGACCAGTGCCATTAGGGAATACCATTGCCATGAAGGGTGTACTTGGTCTGCAACAAAGTTTACGTGTAAAAGTAACATCCACATGAATGTCCGGGCACAAAGATTCCCAGCAGAACATTGCCGAGTATCACACTGCCTCAGCTAGCTTGTATTCTTCCCATAATGCATCCTGGTGCCATCTCTTCCCCAGGTAAAGCACCGGGCACACACCCGGCCGTCCACTGATTCATCAGACAAGGCCACCTTCTTCCATTGCTCCATGGTCCAGTTCTGATACTCACATGCCCATTGTAAGCACCTTCTGTGGTAGAAGGGGCAGCATGGGAACTTAGCAGCCCCATACGCAGTAAGTTGTGATGCACTGTGTGATCTGACAATTTTCTACCATAACCAGTATTAACGTTGTCAGCAATTTGTGCTACAGTAGTTCTTCTGTGGGATCGGACCAGACGGGCTAGCCTTCTCTCCCCACACACATCAATGAGCCTTGGACGCCCATAACCCTGTCGCTGGTTCACTGGTAGTCTTTCCTTGGACCACTTTTGGTAGGTACTAATCACGGCATACTGGGAATACCCCACAGGACCTGCCGTTTTGGAGATGCTCTCACTCAGTCATCCATCACAATTTGGCCCTTGTCAAAGTCGCTCAAATCCTTATGCTTGCCCATTTTTCCTGCTTCCAACACATCAACACTGAGAACTGACTGTTCACTTGCTGCCTAATATAGCCCACCCGTTGACAGGTGATAATCAATGTTATTGACTTAACCTGTCAGTGGTATAATGTTATGGCTGATCAGTGTATTTTGGAAAGTTCTCTAGTATTGTTTGATATGATGTAACTTCAAAATGTGTTATGAACTCTCATAACAACTCAACTAGTTCTAAAGGAAACGGCCCTGACAGTTTGGAACAAAAGGAAGTTGAATGTTACATATGTAATTATGGTTCTACGACTGAGTGGAGACCCATTAGGACACCTGTGTCACTCAGGCTGAATGGCCATAGGATGAGTGTGACATGGCATGGAACTTCTATAGGCTTCTCATGTGGGGTCATGGTCACAAAGTGAATAGTTTTTGGCATGAAAATGAGTAAACAAGAATACTTCCCTAGTTCTGAATGAAATTACTTTGGTGGTCCTCAATTCAGTCATAGAATAATGACCATCATAACCTTCCATTTTTGTAGTATTTTATTAACAAACCTTTAGTCACTATGTGTTTAGTATGTGCAAGTTAGTAGTCTCAGTTCTTTGCAGTGGTCACCAATACGTATAGAATGTGCCCCGTATTCACATTGTAAGTCTCCTTGTTAGTCCCAGTAATCAGATTTATAAATTGAACATATCTTTGTATAAAACCCACCTTTTGGACTGCAGGTTTGGCCTCAAGTGTGTTTCCTACTCTTTGCTCTTGAGCCATGGTCTCTCTCAAGTATTCATTAACCTGCAATGAAACACACAAACAAGCTGCAAGTGAGCTCTATTTCACTCTTCTTAACTGCCATGGACACTGAGAATCATCTGATTCCTTCTTGTGCACATGTGCATGTATCCCTGCACAGGTATACCCGAGACCTCTTAGCAAAGTCACAGTGAGATACAGTATGACTTGAACCACAAGTATACCAGTTATCCACTTATATCTACAGTTTGAGGTATCCAGGTGATTCTCAGTGTCCATGGCATCAGCAGTTTCCAACTTGGACATCCTCTGAAATGGGTCGAAAAAAATCCATATGAAAATGGGTCCGAGTCTGTCCCTGCTAGCTCACAGACACAGTTGATGGGCTCTAAATTAGCCATGGCAGCCTCTCCTGATATAGCAGTGGGCTTAGTACGATTGGATAATGGTAGGCAACGCACAGCCCTGAATGCATCCTTTCACACAGTGCTTGATATGGCAGAATTCACTATGCCATAGTACAAACATTAAAGGGGAATTTGTACAGATAGCTCTTTTGTGCTCAAAAATCCATTGTATGCATTATAGCTAAAATGATGGATCAGCAGCAGGTTGGACCATTGATGCCTATCACCAAATATATTTATATATATATATATATATATATATATATGCAGAGATACCAGTGATTCCCTAATGCAAATAATATTGCACTGTGTGTGGCACATAATGGAAATGCATTTGCCATGTTGCTTCTAGTATTTAGGCAAGCACTTAAATCTACAGAAGTAAGGGACAACTGACTGCATCAGATCAGATTTCTACCCCTCTGTCTCACTCTAGCATCACAGGTGCACTACATGGCCAAAAGTCTTTGGACACCTGACCACCACAAAGTTCAAAGCACATAATTGTATAAGATTTCTTTGAATGCTGTAGCATTACAATTTCTCTTCACTCGAATTAAGGGGCCCAAACCTGTTCCAGCATGATAATGCTCCTGTGCACAAAGTGCATGAAGACATTGTCTGCCAAGGTTGGAGTGGAAGAACTCTAGTGGTCAGCACAGAGTCCTGACCTCAACCCCACTGAACAACACCTCACTAATGCTCTTGTGGCTGAATGGGCAAATCCTTACAGCCAGTGTATTCTGAGATGTATACATAGAACCTTTTCTGCCATCATGGTCAATGGCATAAGAACACTACTGTACTTGGATGACTGGTATCAAGGAGCATTCCATTCTCCTCACACACATTAAAGTGCTCAGTCCCCACACAATTCATCAGCAAGGAGCTAGATTTACTGAGAATGCTAGTCACAGTGTCACCCCAAGGTGTGGCAGACATTATTATACTTGGTCAACTCATCTGTCAGAGCTGTACATTGGTGCAGCGCATGTACTGTCAAGATCGCGCATACACCCAGGGAAGTAGTGTCTGAAGCTTAGGTGGGGAAAAAATTGGCAAGGTGTAAGTCCACACATTTATGTTGTGGTACTCCCTGTCAAAATTAAACAGCCCAATGGAACAGGATGTAATCACCATCTACTAAAAAGATTTTCTTCTTCTACTGCTTATTCTTCCCACTTTGCACAGCTAAGCACTGTGCAATTCAACAAATAGGACTGCTCGTGACCCTGAGATGGGCAGCAAGAATTTGAATTCTACAACTGCTTTTACCAGTGGTCGGAAAACCGTAGTAGCTCCCTCCATCGACTGTCCCAAATGGATGCAACACTTGGCACCCTCACCCTGGTCATCCAGTTAAATTTGGCCCTGTGGAATTAATCATTACCTGAGGACTGAGAGCAGACCAGGAAATACTCCTAAAAGCAACAGCCCCTAGTACACAATTTTGTAGGCCTTTAGGTGGAAGCTGTTCTGTGAATGGTGTGCACCATCGGTGCATTCCCCGATTCGAAAACACTAACTCTTGTCCAAGGACTACTAGATAGCAGAAAGTGTTTTAATAAAGTTAATTTCAAGCAGCCTTTAAACTCAGAGAACCTAATTAGCTTTGTAGTAGCTACAGAATGGTTTATTGTAGTGGCCAAATAATATATATTTAAAAATTACTACTTTAATAATAATCTGACATTTTAGAGAAGAAAAACAAAAAATTATTTTTAAACACGAATGGCTGGGTCCAGGATCTCACCTTGTTAATCCAGGTGGTCACAGCTTCTTCAGCATCATAAGGGAAGTCTTCCTCTGGAAAGAATGGTGAGTATTTCTGTACACAGGTCAGCACTCTCTCAACACTGATCATCTCCACTGTATATGCCATCATCAGAGTGTCGATCATCGCCAAGTGGGAGCTCTGCAAGTGTGATTGGGGGTGTGTGTGTGTGTGTGGGGGGGGGGGTTTGGGGGACACACAGAAGCTACTTGGTTGTCTTTAAACATTATAAACAAGTTAGAAGAATAGCATTCACAATGCCTGATTTTAGTTCAACACCACAATAAATGAAGAGCTGTGTTATTTAATAAGTATAATCATAATAAATATGAAATGATTAAACTTCATTAGTTATTAGTCATTATGAGGGCTGCAACTAACGATTATTTTGATAACCGGATGATTTTTTTTTCTTTGATTAATCGGATAAAAAGCTAAACTTTTTTTCAATTAGATTTTGTTTATTATAACAAAATAAACCCCTAAATCAGGGTATTTGTGCATGTACTTTTAAAAAAATGCAAAAGGCACATCCAGTTTTACTAATATAATCTTTAATTTTTACATTTAAACCTTAAATAAAACATTTGTCATTGTCTACAGTTTGTCCAGTTTTAAGCAGCAAAACTTTACATAATATCCAAAATATAAATAATCAAAAACAAAGCCAAAAATTGAGTTTTAAAAATATATAGGATAGCATCTGTTACAGTGGCTGATTGTTGAGGAGTGCATGGGGGATTTCTCCTCTGAACAAATTCACTCATGGAGAACGGTTTCTTTTTGAAATTAAAAAAAAAACAAACAAACAAACAAAAAACAAACAGTAATTGAGTATGTAGGAAGCAATTTATATGTAAATTAATATTTTCATTGTTTATAATGATAATTGCTGATAAGTTGACAACAATGATTAATATAAGAAATCTAAATAAAATCTAATTAATACATGTTTTAACCATTTTTGTTAAATTTATTTTACAGACACACTGTACTTCAGATGTCACAATATAAGCCAAAAACATCTCAAATATATAATTCATTCATTTAATTTATATAACATAGTAGAGCCGCAGTAGATCACATTTGAAAAACAGATAAAAGTTAATTGTAGCAGACACACAGAGAAACGCAGCAAGCTCACAGTCTTGTTTAAAAGGACAGGAACAATTATGCACTAATGCACAAATGCATAAGCATTCGATGAAAACCACTACAGTGACTAAAAAATCTTTTACTGCTGCTGTTACCAACTGCCTTTAGATTTAGTGTTTCACTTTGTTCACACCGCTTTAATTTAAACTCTTTCTGTGGTAGCGCTATTTTAATCCACCAATATGCTGCGCAACCTGATGCTCGAGACAAAATACATCTAGTGTGACTGTCACGAAGTTAGTAAACAAAGCTGTTTACACAATAGCATGAAATTAAACTAGACTACAACATTTTCACATGTTCATATAATGTGGATATACTCAGGTTTTTGCTTACCGTGCTGTTGTTTCACCTTCATCCGTGACACCAACTTGTTTTCGTTTCATGTGCTCGTGCATCACTGTGGTACTCCCGTGCCACACAAGCTCAGCTTTGAATAACATGCAAGTTACCGTCTCCATTGCTGCATTTAATGTAAAATGCTCCCATGCCTTAGATGACTTGGGACACACACTTTTTTTTGCCGCCGGGTTATCTGTTTTCTCTGCCATTTTGCACGTGTTTGCGCCTGTGTTTTCATGAAAGCGACGTCACACGTAAACGCCCCCATGACGTCAGCAGACCAACTAATCAATAATGACATTCGTTGCCAACGATTTTCATAATCGATTATGAGCGATTTTATCAATTAGTTGTTGCAGCCCTAGTCATTATGAATCGTTATTTAAAAATGACATTTGTAGGTGTCCATTACAAAAGGCAAATGTTAAACTCCTGTATTGTGGTGTAGCAGGAAGAGAAAAGGGCAGAAGGCCCAGCTTCTCAGCCCACTAATAAAAACAGACCAGAAACAACTCGTTTAGAATTGCTCATTTGGATGACACTTTCATCCAAAGTGACACTGATCAAATACCTAAACCGTTTCAGATGAAGTGCGAATATTTTGTTAAATGCGGTATTTCACTGGGTGATCAGGCACCACAACAGAGGATGGATGGAGTTCTGCAGGATACAGCACAAGTCATGTTAGTGCTACCCGCTGCCAGCCCAAACCACTCAAATGGTTTCATACTGTGTCCCTCTGCAACTGAATGCTGATAAGTGGCTGCAGAGCCCATAATCTACAGAATATCATTTACAGTTTACAGGTTTACTTTTTACTCTGTGCAGTGATTGTTGGATGGAGCTGGTGCAAGTGATTGCTCATGTTCACAGTGAGCCTGGACAAAATCCTCCTCTCAACCATAATCTCCACTGTGTCTAGTCTGGAACCCCTGACTGATCGAGCTCTCTTAATGACTTTGTCGTCTGTTGGTGTCTTTTGGAGTGATGTCCCTGCCCCAGCACACAGAAAATAACAGTAAGGGGGATTAGTCTAACCTTTCATGGGAAAGGTTAGACTAGTGTCTAGTGTCCACCTCTAGTGTCCCTTCTCTAAATGTCTAGAGGTGGAACATGACAGCCAGGAGATTTTGTAGGTTACCCCTGTAAGTTCACAGTCAACTTTATTTGTACTCAGCAAGGAAATAAGCATACAGAAAGACTCAACTAGTCCTAGAACAACAGTTACATATATACACACTGTAAGACTGCTTGTGCTTAAATACAAAATTTAATTAAATATTCCTAGGGCAGCTGCTGCTTGTTAACCCATAGTATTAGATTGTATTTGTATTAGATAGTAATTACTTCCAGCCATACTGAATTCTAATCAATATTAAATATTGAAGAAACATTTATACACAGTGATGGGACAGTGAAATGAAACAGGTTATGCTGCATATTAATTTTCATAAATATGAAACAAAATATGTTATATCAGTGTTTGTTTCTCGCTATATTTGAAACACCCTCTTGATTAGAAAGATGCCCGCTCTGCACCACAGCAGTCACAACAAATTTGAGTCAACTAATGGATATTAATGACATAAGTGTATTATGTAAGAGTGCCCCCAGGAAAATCTGTTGGAGAAACTCAATTAACATGTACAACAATGTATTTTTAAAAAAATATAATGGCTTGATTTTCACAGTAAAGTCATAAGATATATTTCATAGAAACTTGGAAATATTACAAAATGCTTGAAAATAACAAGTAGTTCCTTAAGCATACTTTAACATGAATTACAAATATTCCATACATAAACGATGGCTTCATGAAAACTCTATTCTACTGCACAGTCTAACACGGAAGGTCCCACAACAACAATACTGCAACATAGTAAAAAGGACCAACTATGATTTTCACTGCTTGTCATAATGTGGCTTTTTGTCTCAGAGATGATCTATTAAATTAATCAAAGGCATCTATTTACATGCTATGACGTGGACATGTTTCAGAAACTTAATGAATTTAGTTTTATGACTGTGACCTAGCGATACATACCACCACTGACTATGTTTACATGGTGTCGCGACGGACCGACAGCCGGCGCGCATAATAAGAAAGTCGCTCCTTCCCCAACTGCCGCGCAGGCACGAAGCAGACAGCCTCGTGCCAAACACACCATCAGCCGGAAGGACCGTCACGGTGGGGCAGGACCGTCGACGCTACACCGGCCGGCGATTGGGGAGTCCGTCGGGAAAATTCCACCACTCAGGCGACGGCGGAAGAGTATAAAAGGACGCTCTTCCGCCTGTGCGAAAGGGACGGCTAAGATACAGACTACGTGTGCGTTCTTCAGCAACATAGAGGTATTCCGACCTTTAGCACGATGCCACCATTACGCTAATCTCTCTCTCTCTCTCTCTCTCCCCGAAGGTTCGAGTGTGGACGAGGCTGCCGGATGGTGAGATCGCATACGGCGGTGGATGACGGCACGGGAAAACCCCCCACACACCTCCTGGGAACTCCGACACGCCCTCGGAAGCGTCGCAACACCAGCCACACCCCCACAAAACCCCCTCACACTCACACACACACGCCTCCTCACTGCAGACAGCACCCACATAGAAAAATAAAACCCTAACCACTGGATCACTAAAACCTGCCTATTGTGAGTCTGTGCTCAGCCCTTCCCAGGGCTAATTCCCTTACACTGGTGGAGAATGCGGGCACGAGCACAGACCCGCCAACGATAACAACCACTGAAAAAAAAAAACGAGAGAGAGAAAGAACCATGCACCCCGCACTGAAACACCTGCTGGAGACTAGCATCCAGCAGCAAGCCATTACACAGCAGCTCGCCGAAAGCCTTCAGGTCGCAACCCAGACACTGGTTGACCTGAGGACCGAGACCCCCGCGGCCGCCCTACCCCTCCCCGACCTGGGATGCGAGATCTGCCGCCTGCTGCCCCCCCTCTCCCCCGAGGAAGATCTCGAGGTGTACTTCAAGGCCTTTGAGGGTATTGCCCACTGAGAGGGATGGGACCGGGACGACTGGCCTCGCGCCTTCGGCCCGCTGCTCACAGGAGAAGCATGCACGGCCTACTATGCCCTCGAGCCGGAGGAAGCGGCTAACTACGGGATGATGAAGGAGGAAATCCTGGCGTGGTGCGGGCAAACCCCCTACCAGGCAGCGACAGAGTTCCATCGCTGGGCCTATCGGCCAGGGGCCCAACCACGCGGACAGCTGAACACCCTCGTCCGGATAACCAAAAGGTGGCTCCAGCCGGACCGGCATACCGCCGCGGAGGTGGTGGAAAAAGTGGCCATAAACCATTTCTTGAGGGCGTTGCCCCACACAGAACACCAGGCCGTAGGGGCGCAAGTACCGGCAACACCCCAGGAGCTCCTAACCACCCTCGAGCGAACCATGGCCACCCTTGAGCTCAGCCAAGGTGAACAACGGCTCCCCAACATGCCCTTTGGTGCCCCTGGCCCCCGGCCCGACCGCCAACCCCGTCCCAGCACCTGGAGGGCCCACCGGAGATCACCCGTCCGTGTAACCTCCGTGGACGAGCCCATGCCCACGGAGCCGGAGATGGAAATCGCCAGGCCACCCCAGAAGCCATGATTAGCGGGGTGTGCCCTCCATTTACGGCAGCCGCCGGATGGCCCCACCCTGACGGTGTGGGTCGGGGGAGCCCGGTAACCGCCCTGCTGGACACCGGGAGCACGGTGACCCTCGCCCGACCATCCATTCTACCCAATGGACTTTGCCCGGGGGGGGGTTCTCACCGTAACCTGCATCCATGGGGACACCCGGGAAGTGCCAGCAGCCGAGGTCCAGATCCGGGGTAAAGCCGGTGTCTGGCCCCTCCAGGTGGGCCTGATCCCCGAGCTCCTGGTGCCCCTGCTCCTTGGAAGGGACTGGCCAGGATTCCCGATGGGCCCGACGATCGAGTCCGGCAAGCCGCGGCGACGCACGAAGAGGACCCGGGCCCGGCAGACCTACCTGGCCCAGGACGAGGGAGACGCCGCCACGGAAGGTAAGGCCCCCCAACACACTAACCCTCTGTCTTCTGTCTTTTACTAGGTGAACCGGGAGGGGAAGTTTGGACGGGAGCAGAAAGAGGACGACCGCCTGAAGCACTGCTGGGCCCAGGTGCGAGTGATAGAGGGAGTCGACCAGAGCCCTGACCTGAGACTCCCTACCTCGTACTTTCTCGTCCGGAGCGGTCTCCTCTATCAGTGGGCCTGCCGCCGCGGGGAGCAGGTGAACCTACTGGTGGTGCCCAAACCAAAGACTCAAACAGTAATGCATCTGGCTCATACCCATCCCCTCGGCGGCCACCTGGGGCCAAAAAACACCCTAGAGAAGCTGAGGGATCGCTTTGTGTGGCCCGGGATGGATGCGGAGGTCCGGGCTTTCTGCCAGCAATGCCCGCAGTGCCAGCGCACTGCCCCACGGAGGCCCCCGCCGGCGCCCCTTATCCCTCTGCCCATTATCGGCGTCCCCTTCGAGCGAGTGGGCATGGACCTCGTGGGCCCCCTTCCCAAGTCTGCCCAGGGCCATGAGTACATCCTGGTCATTGTCGACTATGCCACCCGGTACCCCGAGGCGGTGCCGCTGCACAAAGCCACCTCCCACAACATCGCGAGAGAGCTGGTACTCCTGTTCAGTCGGGTGGGGATCCCAAAGAACGTGCTGACCGACCAAGGTACGCCTTTTGTGTCTAAACTAATGTCCGATCTGTGTCGACTGTTACAGGTGAAGCACCTTAAGACGTCGGTTTACCACCCGCAGACCGACGGGCTGGTCGAGCGATTCAACCGGATGCTCAAACGGATGCTGGACGAGGAGGGGAGGAATTGGGACCTCCTCCTCCCCTACGTGCTTTTCGCCGTCCGAGAGTGCCCCCATATATCCACGGGCTTCACCCCCTTTGAGCTCCTTTTCGGACGGCGCCCGCGGGGACTGTTGGACGTGGCCCGCGAAGCCTGGGAGGAGCAACCGTCCCCATTTCGCTCAGTTGTCGAATACGTGCAGGAGATGCAAGCGAAGATCGATCGGGTAGCTCCAATAGTCCGGGAGCACATGCGCACCGCGCAGGAGGAGCAACGAAGGGTATACAACCGCCCGGCGCAGCCCCGAGAATTCCAGCCGGAGGATCGGGTCCTCCTGTTAGTACCCAGCAGCGCCTGTAAGTTCCTGGCCCGGTGGCAAGGCCCGTATACGGTCCTCGAGCGCCGGGGCCCCGTCAACTACCGCCTGCAACAGCCCGGTAAGCGCGCAGTGGAGAAGCTCTACCACGTGAACCTTCTAAAGAAGTGGGTGGAACCGGCACCAGTAGTGTCGGCGTACGCGGCCCGGGACACAGACCATGGCAAGCGTACCTTGGTCGGTTTGGGGGAGGACCTTACCCCCACCCAGAAACAGGAGCTCACCGAGTTGGTAGACCAATTCTCTGATGTGTTTTCGGCCTCCCCAGGGATGACACAGCTGGTCCACCACGAGATCAAAACTCCTCCCAGCATAGTGGTAAGACAAAGACCCTACCGTGTTCCAGAAGCCCGGCGCAAAGCCATCGAGGAAGAAATTGGCAGAATGCTGCGGGATCGCATCATAGGGGAGTCCAGCAGCCCCTGGTCCAGCCCCATCGTCGTCGTGCCGAAGCCGGACGGGAGTATGCGGCTTTGCAATGACTTCCGGAAGCTGAACCAGGTATCGGAGTTCGACAGCTATTCCCTCCCCCGAGTGGACGACCTCGTGGAGCGACTGGGGAGGGCCCGGTTCATATCTACCCTGGACCTGACCAAAGGTTACTGGCAAGTTGTGCTAGCGCCGGACGCAAGGCCCAAGACGGCCTTTAGCACGGCCACTGGCAGTACTGGGTTCTCCCCTTTGGGCTACACGGGGCACCCGCAACATTCCAGAGGTTGATGGACATCCTCCTGCGGCCCCACTGCATGTTTGCAGCTGCCTACCTGGACGACGTAGTCATCCACTCCTCCACATGGGCAGACCACCTGTTTCATCTAGGGGAGGTCCTGAAGGCGCTCCGGGAGGCCGGCCTGACAGCCAACCCCAAGAAATGCCACCTAGGGCTGACTGAGGCCCAGTGCCTGGGATACCGCATTGGCCGGGGGATGCTGAAGCCACAAACAAAGAAAATCGAGGCCGTAAAGGACTACCCTTCACCCACGTCAAAGAAACAGGTACGTGCCTTCTTGGGGTTGGCGGGGTTCTACCGGAGGTTCATGCCTAACTTCTCTGCTGTAGCTTCCCCCCTCTCAGATCTCACAAAGAAGGGCCAGCCAGACCGGGTTAGGTGGTCAGCCGACGCAGAGAGGGCCTTCCAAGCCCTGAAATGTGCCCTCACCAGCACGCCGGTACTGCGCAACCCGGACTTTGCCCTCCCATTCACGGTGCACACCGATGCGTCCGAGACCGGACTTGGCGCAGTTCTCTCGCAAACCTTCGACGGAGAAGAACACCCGGTCCTCTATATCAGCCAGAAGTTGTCCCCCGCTGAGAGGAAATACGCAACCGTCGAGCGAGAGGCCCTGGCAATAAAATGGGCCATCGAGGAGCTGTGGTACTACCTGGCTGGCCGGCACTTCGTCCTCGTAACGGACCACGCCCCCCTACAGTGGATGGCCAAGGCCAAAGACACGACTGCCAGGGTAACCCGCTGGTTCCTCGCCTTACAGGACTTCTCATATCAGGTCCAGCACTGGGCAGGGGCCCAACATGGTAATGCAGATGGGCTCTCGCAGCGAGACACACTCTGGGCCCGCCCCCGAGCGGCAGTAGGCTCGGAGCTGGGGGGGGGGGTACTTTCGCGACGGACCAACAGCCGGCGCGCATAATAAGAAAGTCGCTCCTTCCCCGACTGCCACGCAGGCACGAAGTGGACAGCCTCGTGCCAAACACACCATCAGCCGGAAGGACCGTCACGGTGGGGCAGGACCGTCGACGCTACACCGGCCGGCGATTGGGGAGTCCGTCGGGAAAATTCCACCACTCAGGCGACGGCGGAAGAGTATAAAAGGACGCTCTTCCGCCTGTACGAAAGGGACGGCTAAGATACAGACTACGTGTGCGTTCTTCAGCAACATAGAGGTATTCCGACCTTTAGCACGACACCACCATTACGCAAATCTCTCTCTCTCTCTCGCTCTCTCCTTCTCTCCCCGAAGGTTCGAGTGCGGACGAGGCCGCCGGATGGTGAGATCGCATACGGCGGTGGATGACGGCACGGGAAAACCCCCCACACACCTCCTGGGAACCCCGACACGCCCTCGGGAGCTTTGCAACGCCAGCCACACCACCACAAAACCCCCTCACACTCACACACACATGCCTCCTCACTGCAGACAGCACCCACATGGAAAAATAAAACACTAACCACTGGATCACTAAAACCTGCCTCTTGTGAGTCTGTGCTCAGCCCTTTCCCGGGCTATTTCCCTTACAATAGACAGCAGTAATCTAATTATTGACCTTATTCTGAGTAAGATAAGAGTGTGATTAAGGTTTTTACATGAGTCGCTTTTAAAATGCTCCTTTCATGTACCCATTTTACATGTTATAGAACATAATTAGATTAACGGCACACGTCATTACATCACCGCGCCACGCTGTCCGCTGTCCCTCCAGAATTTCACGTATCAACATACAGTTCGTCTTCGTTCTGTTACCCTATACAGTTTTGGGTGTTTTTATGTAATTTTTTTACGAACGCTTTAAGTGCAGTTAATTATTTGTCATGCTGTACGTGCAAATAGACTGCTTGAAGCCGTGGGCTGCATCCCAAACCGCGTACTTACTGTCTATATAGTAGCCAAGATACATGTAATTTTCCCCACTACAGGCCTATAGTAGGCAAGGATGCGGTTTGGGATGCGGCTGTGCTCTCTTGTTCGCTGTAAAATGTTGAGCACTGCCGTGTGTGATTGTGTCCTGTCGCAAAACGAGGTGAAAACTCTCACATGAAGTTAATAATGTGATTAAGGTGTTTACATGTCTGTAATACACGTCCATAATGAGAATAAAATAGGAGTACTCCACATGTCTTAATTCGATTAGTGTTTACTTTGAGTATGACCTTAATCAGATTAAGGTAATAAAAAATTGCTGTTTACATGGTAGTTTCTTAATCACAGTATTGTCTTAATCGGGTTAATAGTGGATTATTGTTGTCCATGTAAACGCACTGACTGAAGACGAATTCCAACCTCAATTCAGACACTTTGTTTAAAGAGCTGTTTACAAGCATTCATAATAAAAGTGCAGAATGTAGCTGACTTAATTAAATTCAGGATGCTTTAAAACACATTCCAATAGGAACTACAAAAAAAAGATCAGATGACTGGGGCCTCAAATCACTATTTTGCCTGTTATAACAGAGTCTGAAATACAAAAATATGGGAAAACTTAATACCTTACATTAGTCACTATCTGGCTATGATGATCTCATCACAACTGGGTTCTGATACAAACTCTACAACAAGGATAAATTGGCTGACCTACAGCTATAATTTTTTCAAACAAAAAACCCATGGACTGTAGCTTTACAATTATCTTAACATGATGCATCGCAATGTACAAATGTGATGATGTGCACAGTGGAAATGTGCGATATGAGCATTCTATTGATTATGCATCTTCTAATGCAATTGCACTGTTTGAACACTAGAGGTGTTCTGTACAACCAATAGAGTTAAGATATTCAGTGGTGATTTGATCCATTACAGGAGCCTTTCTATTCTTCAGTGATCATATCGTAGAACAGTTGGTTTGCTGTTGAGGAATGGATTCTCAGGTCGGTTGATGAGCAGTGGCTCTGCTGGCTGTCCTTGAGCTGGATCATGGTTGGAGTAGCTCTTGGAAGTATTCCTTCCACCACTGCGGGCAATTGCTGGGTGAGCCTACAAAGGTTCCATCAGTTTCTTGATGATGTTATTTATCAACTTGCTTTTTCTGCTTGAGGGTTTGGTACAGGGGTCAATACTCATGCCTGGATGCTGCTTCCTCGAGGTCGGCTGCCACCTCATTCCAATAGGCTTCTCATTCGGCCTTCACCTTCTGTCAAACTTTTCTGTTCAGCGGTCAGTATTGCTCAAAGTTAACATGCTTGACTCACTTCAGTTTGTGCACCAGCGCCAGGCACTCGTCCAAGATCCACGGAATATCATTACAGATATTCGAACATTATATTTACTACAGGGGCAACAGTGGAATTGAAATTAACACCCCTTAGGCTTAGGTCCTACTAGTCTAATGGATTTGCTGCCCAAGAGTCTGATCAGCAGCTCCTATCCTTCATCCCAGCCAACAAGCCAGGTTGTGGATGTGAGGGTCTATTTGGTTAAAAATGAACACAAATCAATTATTGAGGGTGCACTGTGGCTTAGTGGTTAGCCGAGTTTGCATGTTCTCCCCGTGCTGTGGGGGTTTCCTCCCCAGTCCATGGTGGGCTGATTGGCATGTCTAAAAGTGTCCATAGTGTATGAATGGGTGTGTGAATGTGTATGTGATTGTGCCCTGTGATGGATTGGCACCCTGTCCAGGGTGTACCCCGCCTTGTGCCCGATGCTCCCTGGGATAGGCTCCAGGTTCCCCGTGACCCTGAAAAGGATAAGCGGTATAGAAGATGGATGGATGGATAGATCAATTATTGAGCAATTACGTAAAACAAATCAGTGTTCAAAACTGTCTGCTTACCTTACCCCAATTTGCAATGATATGCTTATAATAACGATTTACAATTTGAGCTATCCGGTCGGATTCCACTGGAAATCCAGTTTGATAACACTTGCGTGGCCTTTGACGTCACCACACCTTTGCGTGGTTACGTCACATCCGTAAACCGAAAGAAGAGCTGGCTACTATATCACGTGTGTGTGTGCTGAGGATGGTGGAGTGTTTGCAGCTTGTCCTTCAAGAGTTGCTTAGTATTTAAACTTGCCATGTAGATAGCTGCTTTTAATCTGGATAAACGCAATCATCGTTGATATTTGGGCAATCAGCTGTTGTCAAAACCAAGAAGCCTCAAACTGCGGAGAACCTGCAGTCAAAAAGAGAAAGCGACAGAGCCATGCTAAAATAAGAATAAATATCAGCATGGCTGTTGAGAGGTGGCGAACTCTGAGATTTGAAGGAACTGAAGACTGACGCAGAGATGGCTTTTTTTCCTGCTAAACAGGTAAGACATTTCAGTGCCTCAATAGGTAGCTATCTAACATTAGCACACTTGTTTGCTTGATTCAGTTAGGAAACAAGTATCCAAGTGCAGACCATTCCTATGTTTTTGGGTTATGTGGAAAATTGTACTTATTTTCTGTTAGCTATGAGAGAGAGCAACTCACGACTACTCCAAGAAAACCATATCCGCCACCACCTCCATTGTACAAATACCTCAAACCATCAGATTCATCTGCGCAGACAAGCAGTGCCGAAGCACAACCCACGTTTATAAAAAAACTATAAAAAATCAACTCCGCAAGAAACATGCAGTTTTATGTTTCAAACAGAGATGGCGATAGAGTGGAAAAAGTTCAGTACTGCAGCTTTAAAGCCCAAGTAAAGAAACACTCCTAATGTTCAACCCAGACTTGCAGCAGTTATGTATATAAAACTCATATTACTGAAGCACTCACCAGGAATGCAGGAATGCTTTATAAAGTTTGTGTCTCATTATGAAAACAGAGGCACTCAAGGTGGACCCGGGTGAGGCTATACCTTACAAAAATAACTTAAAAATAGTTTGATATTCAAAAAAAAAAAGAAAAAAAATGCTTTACGGAAATAACATGGAAGCAAAATTACCTGCCAGTTTTCATTCATGTTCTATTCATCATGATATTACTTTTAACCCTTGTGTGTCCTTATGGACATTTTTGGCTTTCGTTTTTAAGATTTTTTAAAATCATTTTGTCTGTGTTAATGCAAACAACATAAATTTTGTAAAAGGTGTGTATTTTTATTGTAATTTTAATATTTCACCCTCATTTGTAGGATAGACACAGGTTAGACACAGCACCTGGTCGTTGGGAGGAGGGGTGGTCTTCCTGCCACGTCATTCTGTGCCTTGAACCGAGCGTAGAAGTTGTTCAGCGCATCTGGAAGGAAGGCATCACTCAGTAGTGCTCGCACCTCCGCAGTCATCCACGGCTACTGGTTGGAGCGTGTGGTGATGGTCTTGGAGACGGTGACGTCATCAGTGCACTTGCTGATGTAGCTGGTCACTGACGCCGTGTATTCCTCCAAGTTGGTGGAGTTGCTGTCAGTTGCAGCCTCTCTGAACATGTCCCAGTCAGTGTGCTCAAAACAGTCCTGAAGAGCAGAGATGGCTCCTGCTGGCCAGGTTTTCACCTGCTTCAAAACCGTTTTGGAGCGTCTGACGAGCGGTCTGTATGCTGGGATTAGCATAGCAGAGATGTGGTCTGAGTAGCCGAGGTGGGGGCGGGGCTCCGCCCTGTACGCGCCGGGGATCTTTGTGTAAACAAGATCCAGCATGTTCGCCCCCCTCATTGCAAAGTCAACATGTTGATGAAATTTAGGGAGCACTGACTTGAGATTTGCATGGTTGAAATCTCCGGTGATAATAAGCAGTCCATCGGATGTGTGCTCTGCAGTTCTCCAATAGCCCCATACAGTTCACAGAGTGCCTCCTTAGCATTAGCACAGGGGGGAATGTATACTCTGATAACAGAATAGTAGTGAATTCCTGCTGCAAATAAAATGGTCTGTATCTAACAGTCACAAACTCCACCAGCCATGACCAATAACTAGAAACTAGCACCAAGTTCTTGCAACATTCCTTGTTCATGTAAATTCAACACATTTCAAGCATTCAACACAATCACTCCTCAGCACGTGATTGGAAAGCTGAACCTACTGGGCCTGAACACCTCCATCTGCAACTGGATCCTGGACTTCTTGACTGGGAGACCTCAATCAGTCCGGATCGGGAACAACATCTCCAGCACCACCACGCTTAGCACTGGCGCCCCCAGGGCTGTGTGCTTAGTCCACTGCTGTTCACTCTGCTGACTCACGACTGTGCGGCAATACATGGCTCCAATCACACCACAAGTTGGGTGATGACACGACTGTGGTGGGTCTCATCAGCAAGAATGATGAGTCAGCATACAGAGAGGAGGTGCAGCGATTAACGGACTGGTGCAGTGCCAACAACCTGTCTCTGAATGTGGACAAAACAAAAGATGGTTATTGACTTCAGGAGAGCACGGAGCAACCACTCTCCGCTGAACATTGATGGCTTCAGCGGATAGTGAGGACAGCTGAGTAGATCATTGGGGTCTCTCTTCCCTCAATCATAGACATTTACACCACACGCTGCATCGGCAAAGCCACCAGCATTGTGGATTACCCCCCACACCCCTCACACACACACACCGAAGCATTTGGGCCCTCATGGCCAGATTGTGTAACAGTTTCTTCCCTCAAGCCATCAGACTCCTCAATACTCAGAGACTGGACAGACACACGTGTGCACACGCACACACACACACACTCTCTCTCTCTCTCCCCCTCTCTGAACACCATCCCACTCCTATTGCAATATTTGCACATTCCTGCATTGACTCTGTTGCATTTTTGCTGCTATTGTACTTATAAAAAATATAGTATTTATTTTATTGTCACTGTTATACACTTTACCATAATAATTGCTATGTCCATATTTGGTATAAGCTAATCTGCAGAAGACTAAGTCATAGCATGTTATGTTCACATTTATACCATTTTTAAATTATATTGTTACTCTTTGGCACCTATCTTCTGCACTACCTATTACATCGGACACTTCTACACTATAACTGTGTACTGATCAGTGCTACACTGTCACTTACTATGCCTATTGTCCTGTTTTAGTAGTACTGTACTGTCTTGTGTTTTTAGCACACGTTTGCATGTGCGCTTTATGTAGAAATGTGTAGATCTTAGTTAGTTCTGTGTCGTCTCATGTGTTTAGTGTGTTTTATGTTGCATCATGGTCCTGGAGGAATGTTGTTTCATTTCACTGTGTACTGTACCAGCTGTATATGTTTGAAATGACAATAAAGCTACTTGAACTAATCTGAATTGTAAACAAAATTCAACAGACTGTGACCTTAGAAATGTTGATTCCATCATAACTATATTCTTAAGAAGCCTTCTGAAAACACACCATTCAAACTAACACTGTGAAGAGATCCAACACTCAACATAAATGTTTTGAGCAAAATCAAATACTCAGCTACTTCTCTACTCTTCATTGAATAGTGTGCCCAGGTCAGTTTGCTATTCAAATATATTCTCATTCTTTCTTCTTGTAAAAAGCTTTTTTCTTTCCTTTTGTGTACATAAAACCCCCTGCCTTTGTTTTCATTTCTGGCTATTAGTGAAACACAGAAGGGTGGAGCACTACTAAATAAAACAGATGAGTAGAGAAGCAAGAGATAAACAACAGAACATAGATTGGTTTCCTCATTTTCCTTCTATCTTGCATTGCTTTGGGTGTCATGACAGGAAAGGAGAGAAAGAGGAGACTGTGTCCTCTGTGTGTGTCTGCTCTCGCTTTCAAGCCCCACCCAAAGTCATATTGCAGCATTAAACATACGCATACACGTGTCTCTAATCAAAGAGCCACACATGTACATAAAATGTTCTTTCGCGCACCCTCTCTCTCTCTCACACAAACACGACAATTTCATTATTGTCTTCCACAGCCTATCTCCTGTACACATATAGCATAACCTATGCCATAGAGCTGATCATTAAGACACATACACATGCAGCGATCGTGAAAGGACAAAGATATTGAGATTCTGCAGAGAGATCATTAAAATAATGGTGTACAGTTGATTTTATAATTTTAAATTTTATAAATTGCTGCAATAAGAGTGTTCTCTAAATGAAGAAATTTTGGTTTGTTTATTTTAGAGCACATATGAGTGAGTGTATTGGGATTGTTGTAACTCAACAATGAGATCAACTCCTCTGCATATACCATGCCTCTTGTGCAGCCAAAATGCATAACCTGTTGCAAAACACACAGAGTTTTTCTATGTGTGTCAAAGACAGATTTTAAACACACTTAAGCACTGATACATAAATATGCTTATATGTCCTTTTCTTGAATGTCTAAGCAAACTCTGTGTGTGTGTGTGTGTGTGTGTGAGTGAGTGAGTGAGAGAACATATGGGCTGAATTATGTGGGCTCTTTGTCTCCATACATAGGGGACTATGTCTACAGGCACCACGCCGGTTGTGCCTTCGTCAGTGGATGTTCATGGATCTCCACTTCTCGTTTGGTCCAGCCATGAGAATGATTTCAATATGTTCTTTTGTCAAAGGCATTCTTAAAGGCTATCTGAAAAAAAAAAAAAAATATATATATATATATATATATTATATATATATATAACATAAATGTATGAAAGTATGAATTTTTGGAAGACATTTTGCTAAACGTGTTAATTTCCCCTATGTATGGAGACTTTTAGGACACCCTGTACATTAATAATAAAATGACTAGTCTTACTCTGTCCTAGTAGAAACAGCTGATACTGAGACACACACACACACACACGAAGGGGGGGGGGGGGCAACTAATGACTGCAATGCAGAGACCAGCAAAAGACTTCAGAAGTACTGGGCCTCCCTGCCCCCAGCCACAGCTGAAGTAATATCCCATGTTGCTTAAATAAATTGCAAACAAATTATATTTTCTGTACAAAAATTTCAAGGCCACAGCTAAAGTAAACATGTTAATAAACAATAATAATAAAAAAAAGTTATTGTGTCTGAATTTGGCATCCATCTCTAATGTCTCGCTACATCCCCCTTGCATACCCACATGGCTCCTTAATGTGCAATTGCAGTATAGTATGCAAAGTGTGCAAATAAAGTGAAAAGAGATTTTTTTTTGGGGGGGGGGACGGACATTCAAAAACTTCTGTTGATTTGGATGTATGCTTTGGGTCATTGTCATGCTGAAAGGTGAAATTCCTTTTCATCTTCAGATTACTAGCAGACAGCTAAATGTTTTACACTAAAATCGACTGGTATTTGTAGCTATTCATGATTCCCTCCACCTTGATAAAAGGCCCAGTTCTGGCTGAAGATGTTGCCACCATGTTTTACTGTGGGTATAGTGTTCTTTTGGTGATGTTCAATTTTTGGTGCCAAACATAGCTTTTGGAATCATGGAATTATTATATCTTTTGGAATTGGTGTCATCAGAGCATTAGAGACCATTTTACCACATGGTTTGGGGCGATTTAGGCAGGTTTGGATGTTTTTTGTGAGAAAGCACTTCCGTCTAGCAACCCTACCCCATAGCCCAGGCATGTGAAGAATATGAGGGATTGTTGTCATATGCAGAGAGTTATCAGTACTTCTCAGATGTTCTTGTAGCTCCTTTTATGTTGCCACAAGTCTCTTGGTAGCCTCCCTGGTAAGATTTTGTTTTGTCTTTTTGTAAATTTTGGAGGGATGTCCCGTTCTTGGTAGGTCACTGTGATGCCCCACTTTCTCCACTTGTTGATGATGGCCTTCACAGTGTTCCATGGTACTGTACATCTAATGTTTTGGAAATTCTTTTATACCCCTGATTGATATTTTTTGACAAGTGAGATACCGTACATTCTTTGTAAGCTCTCTGCAGACCATGGCTTCAGCAGTCAAATGAAACCAAGAAGGGGTCAATAGAAATCCTACAGAAACAGCTGTTTTTATTTGGGGTTAATCAGAATAATTTCACTGATGACTGTATGATAATTACTTTTGAACACAAGATTGAACGTGATTGGTTCATTCTGAACGCAGCCAGTTATAGTGTACTTATTTTTTCCCCTACCTGGTTTCTGAATGTTGGTTTACCTTTGGGGAAAAATTACTACATATTGAAATCTGTTTTTTTTTTGTTGCCACCTGAGGTTATTTGTTTATAGAAGTTGGTGAGGACAACACAATGATTAGGGCGGCTGTGGCGCGGGTGGTAGAGCGGGTTGTCCACTAATCGTAGGGTTGGCGGTTCGATTCCTGGCCCGGGTGACTCCACATGTCGGAGTGTCCTTGGGCAAGACACCGTACCCCAAGTTGCTCCCAATGGCAAGTTAGCACCTTGCATGGCAGCTCTGCTACCATTGGTGTGCGAGTGTGTGTGTGAATGGGTGAATGAAACACAGAGTAAAGCGCTTTGGATAAAAGCACTATATAAGTGCGCCATTTACCATTTATCTAGACCCCAATTAAAAAATAACATGGAATTGAAGGGGTACTTTCTTTTTCACATGACTGTAGCTGGCTATAGTACACTGTAGATTTTTGAACGCACCCTGTTGTGATATACATACCACGACTTGTGGTTCATTCAACTAATTTAAGATTAACACCAACTGGTATAGCTACGTACAAAAATATGGAAGAAAATATGTCTACTTCTACAGTAGGTAGGATGTTAAGTAAGGAATATCATGACAGATCGTGTGGATAAAATAATGTTTAATGTTGTGGGAGGTCCGAGAGACAAGTTAGTTCTGGTTATCATAGTTATTCCCTTACTAGCATCTCCTTTTCTCCTTTGTTCTCGCTCTATTATATGCATATGCTTAAGATCCTTGCACTGTACTGTATATTGTCATTAATGATGTATGGGTGCACATTAACTTAGTAGGTTGCATGGACTGGATAGCAAAAACTTTTTTTTTTTCTTTTTTTTTTTAACCATTTTTAACTAATTGGTCATTTCGCCTTCAACTACAGAACAAGGAGACACAAAAGTGCTAAGTCTGGAGTCAAAGACTAGAACAATCATAGAATTTTTCGCTTTCAATGTGCTAATGGTACTGATTTGATCTGGATTTAAAAATTAAATGGGGATAAAGGCAGACTTGCCTTGACAGCCCCAGCCGGATCACAAGCTAGCATGGATGCCGCCGCTAATACTAACATGACTGCAGCAGCTGGCAGTACTGCACCTCACTTTGGACAGCTTGTTTAAATCACCATTGGACACAATTTTTTTGTTTGTGCTGTTTGACACATCAATACGTCAGTGGAGACATACACTGGTTAAAGGGGGTAATATACAAATTCCATTTATTATTTCTAAACAAACAACCAAAAAAAAAAAAAAATTTGGGTCTTAAACCAGTTAAAATGAATTTATGCCAGATGTATGTTTTTTTACAGGATAAAGCTATTACTGAATATCTATTTATTATTATTATTAGAGAGGTGTTGTAAGAAAATTATGAGAAAGAGATTCCTCACCATCTGGATGGGTGTTTTGCAAAGGTCTCTCTCAGTGACGAGTCTTTCCTGGTCAGTGACATACAGGCCTTTCTGAGCCAGGGCCTGTATGACCCCGTTGTGACCCAGGAGGGGTCGAGCAGCATCACTGCGCAGAATAAGACTGCCAGCCCTACAATAGAGCTCAGCTGACAGCAGCAGAGATGCCACTGGAGGCTTCAGGTGCTCCTGCTCATACTGGTCCTTATAGAATGGCTCCTTCAGCTCCACTGGAATACAATCTACACACACACACACACACGAGAGGAAAAAAAAAAACCAACAGGTCAGAAACAGAGACACAACCAGACATAATAGATTTTCAAGTTAAAAACTCTGCATTATCAGCAAAATTTCAAACTGCAGGAACAATGATAATGTCTCTAACTTAAACTTAAGGAGCACATGTGAGCTTTTTACTTAGTGGTTGGTTTCTTTGCTCTGCTCATGGACTCACACACCTCCTACCTAGTGCAGACTATGGCTGGTGGTATACTGGTATTAAAGTAAATAGTGAAATGACAAAGTACCACAATATGGATTTTCACATACCATGTATATCATGATACAAAATCGGTTATATAAAAAAAAAATTTTTTTAAAAACCCCGAAATAATATTAAACATGAACTTGAACAACTTAAATAATTAATAGAAACCTAAAAAAAAAAACTTACATACTGTTTAAAACTGCACTATTAACAGTTTACATTCAATGGATCTATTACACTTTCAGGGTAAACAGCACAGTGAGCGCAGCAAGCTTACTCACATAAAACGTCAGTGTCAGAGTTTCAGTTTTGTCAGGTTCCCATGTTGCATTTCACGTAATATTTTGAGGCCCATTTTATGCAAAAAGTATTGCTGTCCACACGCTGGGGTGTGAAACTCACTACATTACTGTGCTTTCTTGCACTGGTTCATACATTATAATAAACATTCACTACCAATGTATATCATAGAGCTCATTAACCTAACGAGATTTTCACAAAGTTTGTAACCAACAGATTTTAACACATGCTGTTGTAGTAGGCTGAAATATCACCCATATGCTGTATAGGTTACATTTACAGCATTTAGCAGACACCCTTATCCAGAACGACTTAAAGAAGTACTTTGAAGTCTCCATCAATAAATACATAACAATACTGGTTCACTAGGTCACAGACTAAGAATACCATTAGTCATATAACTCTGTTGGGAGGAAATATAGTAAGAAAAACAGAATTTTTTAAAGAAAAGTGCTAATTTAAGTACTTTAAGAAGAGGCAGGTCTTTAGACGTTGTTTGAAGACCGATAGTGACTCAGTTGTTCGGACATTTAGGAAGTTCAATCCACCACCTAGGTACAAGAACAGAGAAGAGTCTAGATGCATGCCTTCCTTGTACCCAGAGAGATGATGTCACTAGTCTAGCGGTGCTAGAGGTTCGGAGGGAGCGTGGTACAGTGCAGGGTGTGATAAGTGATTTGAGGTAAGTGGGTGCTGGTCGATTTTTGACTTTGTAGGCAAGCATAAGAGTTTTTAATCTAATGTGTCAGCTACAGGAAGCCAGTGGAGAGAGCGTTGCAATGGGGTGGTGTGGGAGAACTCAGGAAGGTTGAAAACAAGTCAAGCAGCTGCATTCTGGATCAGTTGCAGAGGTCGAATGGTGCTCAGAAGCAGACCTGCCAGGAGTGAATTGCAGTAGTCCAGTCTTGAAATGACAAGAGATTGAACCAGCACCTGAGTGGCCTGTATGGATAGAAATGGACGAATCCTTCTGATGTTGTAAAGGAGAAATCAACATGAGCGTGTCAGATTAGCAATGTAAGAGAAAAAGGACAATTGATTGCCAATGGTTACCCCAAGGTTGCGTGCAGTAACCGAAGGTGGGATCAGAGAGTTGTCAAGGGAGATCACAAGATCTTAACATGGTGATGAATCAGCTGGGATGAACATCACTTCAGATTTGCTGGAATTAAGTTTCAGCTGTCTCATCTAATCCTTGATTAGATGTCTGCCAAACATGCTGAGATCTGAGCGGAAACATGAAGGTCTGAGGGAGGGAAGGAGAGGATGAGTTGAGTGTCATCCACATAGCAATGGTATGAGAACCCATGTGAGGATATGACCTCACCAAGAGATCGAGTATAGAGGGAGAACAGAAGAGGACCAAGTACTAAGCCTTGTGGGACACCAGTGGAGAGTCTGCAGGGAGCAGATGTGGATCCCCTCCACGTTACCTGTTATGAGCGACCTTCCAGGTAGGAAGCAAACCACTGCCATGATGCACCGATTCCGAGACCATGAGGATGGACAAGACAGTCTTGTGGTTGACTGTGTCAAAAGCTGCTGAAAGGTCGAGGACGATGAGGACTGATGACAGTTTGCCTGATCTAGTAGCATGTAGCTTCTCAGTGACAGCCAAATGTGCAGTCTCTGTGGAATGTGCCACTTTGAAGCCAGACTGGTTAGGATCTTGGAAGTTGTTCTGTGAGAGGTAGAGAAGCAGTTGATTGTAGACAGTGCATTCAAGGATTTTAGAAAGGAAAGTGAGAAGTGATAGCAGTCGGTAGTCTGTGATGCCAAAGGGATCCATTATGGGTTTCTTCAAGATGGGAATAACCCTTGCTCTCTTGAATGCATTTGGTACATGACCAGATGTTATGGAGCCATTGATGATAGTCAAGATGAAGGGGAGGAGGTCTTGTGAGATGGTCTGGTGCATAGTGGAAGGGATTGGATCCAATGGGAAGGTGGTAGGATTGCAGGACAAGATGACCTGCAGGAGCTCTTCGGTTGCTAGATTAGAAAATCAGGGAATCCTCAGTGTGGGAGTTGAGGTAGAAGTGAAGGTCTGGCATATTTAATCAATCTGATAAAAGATTATGGACAAACACTGGAAAATATAGCATGAGTCTTGTATTTTGTAATTTTTCTAGCTTGGACCATGACAGTGACATGCAAAAAAATACCAATACATCAGTGCTACCAGTGTCCAGTATAAAGGCCACTTTGATTAATAGATCAGCATGCTTGACATGGCACCACTGTGGTTTGGTATAAAATGGGATTAAGGCTCCAAACTGAATGAAGGAGAATTAAATTTTTAGGTTCAATTTAATTATTATTTTAAAATATGTACTACAGAACTACAATAAACACCTTGCAGAAAAAACTCTTCTGCAATGACTGAGAACCCATGATACAGTGAGATAGGTGGTTATATACAGATCAAGTGATGAATTTAAATATGAACAATTAACCTGTTGATGTGGATCTAATTAATGTCACACTTGCTATCCATTCATTCATTTTGATCACAGACAGGGGTGGAATTCTCTGACTGTAAGAGGAAAGGTCTAAACAAAGAAATGGGCAGTAGGGTAGCATTGTTGTTGCAGCTGCCACTACTGCTGTGACCTGTGGTCATGATTGCTACTGCTCTGACCTTAATTTCTTTTCTTTTTGCCATTTAAAAACATCTAAGGTATTAATGTTTTTTCTCACCAGTCTAGGCCGTTACCCCCACTCAGTTTTACTGAGCATCTTGGAGAATCTGCCCAAGTTCTTCTGGAGACTTTGACTGTTGTACATGATTCTTTTCTTTTTGTATGCAAAACCCATTAAAAGCTTTCATTATGTTTTTGTCTGAAAAGTCATCTGTTATGTAGTATGTTGCTTTCTTTACTGACATACAAACATTTTTGTAACATTTAGTTTTTTGTTGAAAAAGTAATGTTTGGAATTATACAGTCCCGTCTGAAACTATTGGAACGGAAAGGCTAATTATTTATTTGTGTTATTTGGGTTTGAGATCAAAAGATGGATAGCTTTTATTTCCTGGTATTTGCATCTAGATGTGTTAAAAAACATAGAACATTTTGTATCAGACCACCCAACTGTTATGTGAGCAAAAGTATAGGTACAGCTAAGTCTTTAAGTAGATTAAAGAACACTTAATATTTGGTTGCATATCCCTTTCTTGAAAGGGATATGCAAAAACTAACCCTAAGCCCGCAACTCCCTGACCAACAAATTGTTGGTTTCTTCTTGTGATGCTTTTCCAGGCTTTTACCACAGCCTCTTTCAGTTGTTTGTTTTGGGGTGTTACATCCCTTAGATCAGTGTTTTCCAACAGGGGTGCCGTCTGATGAGACCAGGGGTGCCGTATAAAAATCCTTCAAACATTTCTAAAATGCTAAAATGTGTACCATTTAATATACATGAAAATTATCTGATGTCTGAAATAATAACACAGACACAGAAATAATAAGACAGGCACAGACAATAATAATAATAATAATAATAATAATAATAAATTACATACAGTGTCAGCAGCACGTCAACATCAGTATATGTAATATATGCGTGTTTTATCCTAATAATTAGCGTGTGACGGTGAGTGTGTAGTGCAAAAGAATATTGACAGATTACTTAAAAGGAAAGCTCCAGACGCTTCTGGACCATCAACTTCATCCTCAAGTAGCTAACGCTGTCTAGTATCAGTGTTTGTGTAGGGTGCTACAATTTTTTTAAATTTTCAAAGAGTGATGTGACTGAAAAAATTTGGGAAACACTGCCTTAGATGATGTTGGATATTTGTCTAGGGGTAAACGGGAAAGAAACCAATATTTACAAAGGAATAAATAACAATACAATCATAATACAATAATAAGTTGGGAAGGCGAACACGAGAGATGCCAAATAAAAGAAATAAATAAAACAAAACGCAGCTAACTAGATTTCATCAGCTAAACAAACCATCAAAAGAAAATGCAGAAAAGTGTTCAGCATAAAAACAATTAAACTAATTAAACTACTCTGACTAACCAGATAAACAACACATATATGGGGTGACAAACTCTCCTAAACCTAGTATGTTTAATAAAATAGGACGTCCTACGTGGTGCACAATGTATGTCGCGTGACTTACTTACCTGCTCCCTCCTTCCCAACTTCATACACACAATGTGAACTTGAGAAGACAGGACAGTATGCCACTATACACTTCACAACCACAATACTAAGAAAGAATGTTTCAGTCAACTATCAAATACACAGTATACCAAGACTCTAACAGGGATAACTAACAAACAGTGCTACAGAGTGTACAAAAGCAACAATCAACAGCAAATGAGCAAAATGTTGCCAGCATGGAGGAAATACGGGCATTTAAATAGGGTGGCGTTAGGTGATTGTTGGCATGAACCAGTGTGTCATCTTCCTTGATCAAGAATGACAGGCTGTGGAGCCAATGGAATCTGAAACACACAAAACAGACTACACACACACACACACACACAACACGCATTCCTCCATATAGCGTAAGTAACACTGGGTTTCTCCCTTCAGTCTCCTCTTCAGGAGGTGAAATGCATGCTCAATAGGGTTAAGCTCTTGTGAATGCTGACATTTACATTTATGCCATTTGGCATTGCTCAAAAGGCCCAGCAGTGGCAGTTTGGTGGTGCTGGGATTTGTACTCATGACGTTCCTATCAGAAGGCCAATGTCTTAACCACTAAAGTTTATCCTGATTAATTTGGATGCATTTCTCAGTAAATTGGCAGACAAAATGTTCCTATAAATTTCTGATTTGATTCTGCTGCTACCACCATGAGTTATATCATGACCAGTGTTGGGCCCTCAAGCAAGGCCCTTAACCCTCATCTGCTCAGAAAAATGAATGAGATAAATCTAAGTCGCTCTGTCAAAGGGCATCTACCAAGTAACAAATGTAAATGGGTGCTTTCTACATCAATAAAGATTAGTGAACCTGTTCCAGAAGCAGCCATGTAAGTTCAAGCCATAACACCACCTCCACCATGTTTCACAGATGAGCTTGTATGTTTTGGATCATGAGTAGATCCTTTCTTTCTCCACACTTTGGACTTTCCATCACTTTGATAGAGATTAATCTTGGTTCAGAACTTTTGTGGCTCATCTCTGTATTTCTCTGCAAATTCCAATCTGGCTTTCCAATTCTTACTGCTGATGAGTGGTTTGCATCTTTTGGTATGGCCTCTATATTTCTGCTCTCAAAGTCTTAGAATGATAGATTGTGATACAGTCACCCCTGCCCTGTGGAGGTTGTTGGTGATGTCACTGACTGTTGTATTTGGGTTTTTCTTCAAAGCTCTCACAATGTTTGTCATCAGTGGTTGTCCTTGGTCGACCCAATCAGTGTAGCTCAGTATGACAATGGTTTCTTTCTTTTTCCTGACATTCCAAATTATTGTACTGCCTATGCCCAATGTTTGTGCAATGCCTCTGATTTTCTCCCTTTTCTCTGCTTCAAAATGGCTTGCTTTTCTCCAATAGACAGCACTCTGATCTTCATGTTGGCTTATCCTTTTTAGCAACAAATGCAGTCTTCACAGGTGAAGCTGAATGCTAAACCCAAGAGTAGATTTTCAAACCTATTTATTGTTTAAATAATCAACAGCACACACCTAGGTAACAAGGAACACCTGTCAGTCACATGTTCCAATATTTTTGCTCAACTTCATATTAGGTGGTCTGATACAAAATGTGTTATGTTCTGTCATTTAACAAATCTACATATACATATCCATCCCATGAGGAAATTGAGGTTTTGAGATTAAAGTGAAGCCCTACCCTGTATTACTATAGTGTTCCTAATAAAGCGCTTGGTGAGTGTATATTTGAATGAGATTTTTTTCCTGCCAGAAAAAATTATTTCCAACTAGTGTTGTCCCAAAACTGGAATTTCTAACTTCAATACAATACCTTGAAAAATACTGCTAATCCATACCATTTTCGATACCACAGGGGAAACACCTGGGTAACAAGAAAAACCAGTCAGTCGCATGTTCCAATATTTTTGCTCGCCTACATATTGGGTGGCCTGATACAAAATGCGTTATGTTCTTTGTCATTTAACACATCTACATACAAATACCAGGAAATAAAGGCTGAAATTCTAAACTCTCTTCTCATTCATCTTTTGATCTCAAACCCAAACGTCTTCAGTCTATAGCATTGGCCTTGCTGTAACAATAGTTTCAGAGGGGACTGTAAAAAAGAGTGTCTAAGACTTCTGCACACTACTGTATGTGTACACTACATACCAGATATATTCATTCAAAAATGAAATTATTCAATTGATTAATAGACTGGTTTATCATAGGGTCAGTATCAATATAAGGTGCTTTTGGTGTCCTCAGTACAATCAGTCAAGTTTCAAAATATTGTAAAGCAACAAATTTTTCAGTATTTTTCTGAATAGTTAAACATAAATTGTAATGTGGAACTTAAGGTCAATATCATTATTTATTAATTTATTTTTTTCACCATTTTCTTGTAATTGGGTTTAGTGGATTTTGACACATGCCAGGTACTGCCTGATCTTCTTCAATAAGTGCAATAAGTGATTAAATTAGGCAATCTGGCAAAAAAAAATATAGTGAGTTTTTTTAAGCTGGATCACAATCCACAATTATTTTTCATGTTGATTTTTAGCCTCTCTTACAAAGTTACTGAACAGTTCAACAGAAGCAGTTTCCCTGTTGAAGGAAATATGGCTCCTCTTTCAATAACCTTGAAAAATAGACACCTTAGGGCACCTTATCTTTTCAAACTAATTTAATAAAGTGCACTTCCCAACAAAATGTAAAATATTTTTTCTAATATGAAAATCAAATATGGATAGCATTTATTTATATATATATATATATAAATATATGTGTGTGTGTGTGTTAAATAAAAAAGTACATCACCTTTACTCCTGTCTTCAGTATTTACAAGTGCAATAAATGAAAAGGTGATTGACTTTCCTGTCCATTAAGAACTGGTAAAGATACCCTGTATTTAGACATTATATTACATAATGTAGTATGTTGCAAGTGTTTCAATAGAAAAATGTCAACAAATAAATAAATAAATGAAGACTCACATAAAGAATATATGTTGAGTGAGCGTCAATAGCACACTCAAATTTTTGGCACAGATTTGCTGCCATAAGCAAAGGTCCAACCACCACAGTCTCACAAAATCCTTTTGGGAAACACTAAATCACTCTTAAGTAAACTTGCTTGTGTGCTTTGGATCATTGTTTTGTTGCATGACCCAACTGCACTTCAGCTTCAGCTCATGGACAGATGACCTGACATTCTCTTCATGAATTGTCTAATACAGAGCAGAATTCATAGTTCTCTCAATGATAACCAGGCATCCAGGCTCTGATGCAACAAAGCCTCACCAAACCATCACAGTACCACCACCATGCTTCACAGTTGGTATGAGGTTATTATTTTGAAAAGTAGTTTTAGGTTTACTGCAGATATAATGGGGGCCATGTCAGCCAAAAACCTCCACTTTAGATCAATCTGTTCATAACACGTTGTTTCAGAACTCAGAAGGATCATCTAGGTGTTCCTTGGCAAACTTGAAACAAGCATTTATACTCACAAGCACTTTATGGAAACACCTGTACACCTGCTCATTCATGCAATTATCTAAATCAGCCAATCATGTTTTAGCAATGCAATGCATAAAGTCATGCAGATACCAGCCAGCAGCTTTGGGTAATGTTCACATTAAACACCAAAAAGGGGAAAAATTATTTTGACCATGGCATGATTGTTGGTACCAGTTGGGCTCGTTTGAGTATTTCTATAACTGCTGAACTCCTAGGATTTTCATGCACAACAGTCTCTAGTGTTTACTCAGAAGGGTACAATAAAGAATAAAACATCCAGTGAGTGGCAGTTCTATGGACAGAAACACCTTGTTGATGAAAGATGTCAATGGAGAATGGCCAGAATAGCTTGAGCTGAGGGAAAGGCTACAGTAACTCAGATAACCTTGCTGTACAATTGTGGTGTGCAGAAAAGCATCTCAGAATGCACAACACACATTCGCCGCAAAGTTGGATGAACTACAACAGGAGAAGACCACATCAGGTTCCACTTCTGTCAGCCAAAAACAGAAAGCTGAAGCTGTAGTGGGGACAGGCTCACCAAAACTGGACAGCTGAAGACTGGAAAAACATAGCCTTGTCTGTTGTGTATTTATTGTTCTATTCTGTGTAAATATATATAGTCCTGCTTTCATCTCACACTGTTGTGCATTTGCACTTCATGTAGTCTTGTGTATTTTTGTGTGCACCATGGTCCTGGAGAAACATTTCATTCCAATGTTTACAAGCTGTAGAGAGGAATGATGATAAAAACACATCACTTTACTTGATGAATCATGATTTCTGCTGAGGCACATAGATGGTAGGGTCAGAATTTGGTGCCATCAGCATGAATCCATGGACCCAACCTGCCTTGTGTCATCAGTCCAGTCTGGTGGAGGTGGTGTAATGTTGTGTGGGATCTTTTCTTTGCACACTTTGTGCCTGTTAATACCAATCAATCATTGCTTGAATGCCACAGCCTATTTGAGAATTTCAAGCTCCACAGAATTATTTAAAAAAATAAGAAGTCTAAAACCTGCATAATAAGTATTCCCTTCTTTTAACAATTTAAATTAGGACTAGTATTTAATTTTCAAGAGTTCAAATTATATATGTTAGAGTACACCTGTGTTTATATATATATATATTTTTTTTTTTTTTTTTTTTTTTTTTTTTAAACACACACACACACACACACACTCACACGTGTCCAATTGTATGCTTGAACAATAAATACCTGAGAGGTCTCACAGCTAAAATGGCAGATCAGATCAGTCCTGCTGACCTGTAGTGCTTTGAGATGAAAACACTACCAGCATGGAGTGCTCAGGCAAGAAGGGCAATTGTCAGAGAAGTGTCCACAAGTCCAGAAAATATATGTTCCAACTAGTCATGATATGGGAATTTCTAACTTCAGTACAATACCTTAAAAAATATTGATATTCAATATAATTTTCGAAACCAGAGGGAAAAATTGGAAGAGCATTAAGGGCATAAAATTTTAGATATTTATTAAAAGATAAATATAACATGACAACAAGGTATATTTTTATACTAATGAAAACTTCTTGAGGTAGTGCACTTGTTCAAAAACCTCAGAGATTTTCAAACATTGAAAAGGTAATAAAGTATAAGAAACAAAACCTTATGTATTTTCAAGTAAAAATTCACAGAGTACTTTTAATTCCTTCAGGTGCTTTGCTAAATAAGAGTTGTTAGGACCTTTTGTTAGCACTGCTCTGAGCAGTGCTTGCATATTGGCTTGCTTGTGTCCTTCACTTTCCGTGTTCATTTGCCTCAAATCCAAAATATACTCAGCAAAACAACAAAAGAAACTTCCTCTCACATTCAACTGCTTTTATTTCCAGCAAATTTCTTACCATGTGTAAATATTTGTATTGACACAAAAACATACAACAACTGAGACATAAACTGAACAAACTTCACAGACATTTGACAAACTGAAATGGAATAATGAGTCCCTGAACAAAGGGGGTCAATATCAAAGCAACAGTCAATATCTGGTGTGGCCTCCAGCTGCTTTAAGTACTACAGTACATCTCATCATCATGGACTGCACCAGATTTGTCAGTTCTTGCTGTGAGATGTTACTCCACTCTTCCACCAAGGAATTTGCAAGTTCTCGATCATAGCTGGGGGGACACATGGTTATGTGTAATTTTCCACTGCAAGGACAATCAGCTGTCCTTCCTGTCTCCCTGTAGCACTGTCTTAGGCATCTTACATTACGAACATTGCAGTTTATTGCTCTGGCCACATCTGCAGTCCTCATGTCTCCCTGCAGCAGGCCTATGGCATGTTCACGCAGGTGAGCAGGCACATTAGGCATCTTTCTTCTGGTGTTTTTCAGAGTCAGTAGAACGGTCTCTTTAGTGATTGTAACTGTGACCATAATTGCCTACCACCTGTAAACAGTTAGTACCTAAAGGACAGTTTCACATGTGCAATAATTGTGTATTATTCATTGAACAAGCATGAAAAACAATAAAGATCTGTAAAGGGCGGTCAATCAATTTCCAATAAAGATCTGTAAAGGGCGGTCAAGCGATTCAAATTTTTAATCAAATTAATTGCACGATGTGCTGATTAATTAATCGCAATTAATCGCACATTAATATTGGCTGAGAAATTACCCCCCAAAAGATCATTTCAAGTCATCATTGCCTTAGATGAGAAAAGAATTGAATAGACATCACAAAAAGTAGCTTTAGAAAGAAATAGATTATTTTATTTGATTCAACGTTTATTACACAAACTTTTAGGTTGTGTCAGATAACACAATTCGAAATTCTTCAATCAACCCCTTTATTTTCCTCCATATTAACAGTCCTATAATCCACAGCAGTCCATTTAGAGATTGCATTCATTAGTTTTTCCGATGTAGATTTACTAATTGTGTGCTGCCTGCTCTCAGTCAGTGTGGTTTGGTGGTGTGTGTTGACCTGTAGAAGCCAGGGTTGTGCGAAGTATACAGCTCGCTAAAACATGTTTTGAGTTCAGGTGGTATTTCAGGCCAGAATTTCTTCGATGGTATGCAAATTCCTTATTGCAGAGTTCAAAAGACTTTGGTCCAGTGTGCGAATTATACATTGATTTTCGGGGGGGGGGGGGGGGGGGTCGGCTTTTTTTAGTTTGCCCAAATTAACTAGTCGGTGTATTGCATAGGCCTGCTTCAGTTAACCATTGTGCTGTATCCTTAAAGGGATAGTTTATCCAAAAATGCAAATTCTGTCATCAATTACTCACCCTCATGTTATTCCAAACCTATAAGACTTTCGTTCATCTTCGGAACACAAATGAAGACATTTTTAATGAAACCTGGGAGATTTGTGTCTCTCTGTTTACAGTCCATTAACCAAAACTTTCAAGCTCCAAAAAGTTCATAAAGCCATCGTAAATGTAATCCATGTGACTCCAGTAGTTTAATCCCACAATGCATGTGCGTTGACGCGAGAGTGGTTAAAAAAAAATGCCTGCGAGAGCAGAAAAAATAAAAAATAAAAAACGCAACTCCTCCTCTATGTTGAAATCTCTACATTTTCCCTCTTCCTGTTTACAGCAGAGGAAGAGGGACACTGTACACAAACCAAGTCACACAGAACAATCTTTGTAACAAAGATGTCAGCAGATTTCAACATAGAGGAGGACTTGTGTTTTTTTTGTCTGCTCTCGTGTCAACACAACACGCATTCGTTGTGGTTCTCTCATGAGACCTATGAAGATATTTTGTGAATAAAGACTTAATTTTAGTTTTCTTGAGTGCACAAAGCATTCATATTGCTTCATAAAATTGGGATGAAACCACTGGAGCCACATAGATTACTTTTATGATGCCTTTATGAACTTTTTGGAGCTTGAAAACTTTGGTTACTGGACTGCAAATGGAGGGACAGAAATCTACCAGGTTTCATTAAAAATAGCTTCATCTGTGTTCCGAAGATGAATGAAAGTCTTATTGGTTTGTTTGGAATGACATGAGGGTGATTAATTTTCATTTTTGGGTGAACTATCCCATTAACTGCTAATCTTAGAGGTTTACATACTTTTGCCACTCACATACAGTATCTCACAAAAGTGAGTACACCCCTCACATTTTTGTAAATATTTGATTATATCTTTTCATGTGACAACACTGAAGAAATGACACTTTGCTACAATGTAGTGAGTGTACAGCTTGTGTAACAGTGTAAATTTGCTGTACCCTCAAAATAACTCAAGACACAGCCATTAATGTCTAACGACCCCAATGTCTAAGCGACTTCTTTGGTCGACCATGGCGAGGCCTGTTCTGAGTGGAACCTGTCCTGTTAAACCGCTGTGTGGTCTTGGCCACCATGCTGCAGCTCAGTGTCAGGGTCTTGGCAATCTTCTTATAGCCTAGGCCATCTTTATGTAGAGCAACAATTCCAACAATTGTCATGAGGTGCCATGTTGAACTTCCAGTAACCAGTATGAGGGAGTGTGAGAGCCATGACACCAAATTTAACACACCCGCTCCCCATTCACACCTGAGA
Organism: Ictalurus furcatus; assembly: GCF_023375685.1. NCBI lineage: Eukaryota > Metazoa > Chordata > Actinopteri > Siluriformes > Ictaluridae > Ictalurus > Ictalurus furcatus. The sequence goes on from NC_071274.1 coordinate 11,354,578, forward strand.
CCTTGTGACACTAACAAGTCACATGACACCGGGGAGGGAAAATGGCTAATTGGGCCCAATTTGGACATTTTCACTTAGGGGTGTACTCACTTTTGTTGCCAGGGGTTTAGACATTAATGGCTGTGTGTTGAGTTATTTTGAGGGTACAGCAAATTTACACTGTTATACAAGCTGTACACTCACTACTTTACTTTGTAGCAAAGTGTCATTTCTTCAGTGTTGTCACATTCAAAGATATAATCAAATATTTACAAAAATGTGAGGGGTGTACTCACTTTTGTGTGGTACTGTATATGTAATATTGGATCATTTGTTTTAATAAATATATGGCCAAGTATAATATTTATGTCTCATTTGCTTAATTGGGTTCTATGTCTATTTTTAGGACTTGTGTGAAAATCTCATGTTGTTTTAGGTCATATTTATTCAGAAAGTGATCACAAACTTCTAAGTAACACTGTATTCTGTGGTAATTAAATTCGGCTTTGCAAACTCTGCAAATTACTTTTGTTTTCTCCAAAGTTCCGTTGGGCAACTTTTTAAAGTGAAAATTTCCACATAAACTCCTGCCTTGTCCTTATCCATCCAACCAGGATGGCTCAGTTTGGCGGTGCACGCGTCATCTTAAGTCATAGGTCATAGTTCTGTGACACAGATGCTGTGAATTTCTACTGGTCTACTTAAAAGCAACAACAACAAAAAAAAAACATTGCACAAAAAACCTTGCTTTCTCAAAGGAAAACACCTACTGCCAAATTAAAAGAAAGGTTGTTCAGAAAAACCCCACCTTCAGAGAAACACACAGATTTCCTGAACCTGCTCCCAAAAAATGTTTCCATTTTGTGTGTGTCAGTCATGAAAGAGGAGAGACACAGGAAACAGCGCTGTCCGGAAGTACAAACGTACAAAGAGAGTCACAGCCTGAAGCATTCCTGTCAGTAGAATGCTCCATTTTATGAGAAATCTCATAAAAGAGAAATAACTATTAACCGAAGCACAAAACAAATATTTACACTATGAATCATATAAAGTCTGGTTATATGTTATGGAATGATAAGGATTTTTTTTCTGCAGCTTGTGAGCATCTATCAATTCTTATTTCATCGTCACAAAATTGGACAATTGTACATGCACTAGACCCAAACACAAAAAAAATTACATTGCTAGCTTATCATTAAAATTAACTGTTAACCAAATTCTTATAAATCGTATAATCTAGAGTTTGGATCTGTGAGTCATGAAAAATCTGAATAAGATGAATTACAGTCAATGATTTAAAAACTACACTACACTTATCACCTACCTTTACATTACATTTATTCATTTAGCAGACGCTTTTATCCACAGCAACTTACAAATGAGAAAATACAAGCAAAGTGATATATCAAACAGAGAACAATGCAAGTAGTGCTACCATACAAGATCCATTAATTGAGTTCTAGAAGAAGCAAAGTGCGCAGAGTAGAGGTGTAAGTGCCAGAGAATTTCTTTTTTTAGGGGTTGGTTAGGTGTGCACGGAAGAGGTGGGTACCTTTAGTAATAACTTACAATATAAAGTACTTGCTAAAATGACTATTAAACTGCTAACCATTTAAATTGTTATGATGTAATGAAGGCTCAAGAGTCTTTATTTTCAACCTTGTTCTAGCCTGGCACAGTAGCACAGCATTGCATAATTTTCTGCCTCCATTATCTACTCAGAAAGACTCCTTTATAAGAGCTAGCAGACAGTAGTCTCTCCTCCTTGTCCATACTTTCCTTATACCAGACAACTGCTGCTCTGCCCTGAGTCACATGCATGCTTGGCCTAATCTTGGACACACTCCTAAGGTCACTGCGATATAAGAAACAGTCATCCCCATTATGAATACTAGATGTTATGCAGAGGGCAACTTTCTCTGTGTAACACTACACTGTCTGCAACAAAGAAATGTTATGCCATATCTTTCAGCCATGGCTAATCTTGCTAGTGTAAAGCTGATGCTAAACTGTCTAACATTCATTGAATTAAGCCAACTACATACTGCTTAGGTGGCTTTTAGACTAACCTCTTAGTTAGAAGTATGGACACATTGGGTACCGTTAAAGGCTACACTTCCTGTGTTTGTCTGCCTCAATTGTCAGCAGGGTTATCATGCTGATGTGGTGATTCAGACAGGATACAGATCCAAAAATGGTAGAGGGTTGAGAAGGTACAACATGTAGGTTTTCTTTAGAATACAGTGCTTCCCATTACTTACCCAAATTAATTACCATTAATTTGTCCCACCACAGTTTCTTAATGAACCGAAAATATTTGTACACTTCTCATAACATAAAAGTTCTCTGATTTGCACCATTGCTTCGGCAAAACATCTCTCAATACAAGTCAGTCAGACCATCCCCCCAGTAGGGATGGGCGATATCTTATTGTTTGTGATACACCAGTAGTATAATAACGATAAAGCCTAGTTGATGACATTTCTGTGTGCGACCGATTCGCAGCTCACGTACAGAGTGAAAACAAGTATGGTGGAAGGCGGACATGAAGCTGAGGAGGAGTTTGTCGCTAAATGAGGAGCTACCTCTACAATCTGGAACTGGTTTGGTTACAGAAAATAAAGTTTTATTTTTAGATCAATGTTTGTGTGTCTGAAGCTCTCAAGATCACAGCTATCACTTGTGGCCAAAAACAGTGGTGAATGGTACTATATTTATATCGTCACTGATATCACTATCGCAATAAATACCAGAAAATATCATGATATTGTTTATATCGCCCATCCCTACTCCCCAGTCAACAATTCAACTACAAAATGGCAGAGTTGATCAATACCATGTCCTCTTCATCCAGTATATTATTTCATTTTTTTTTTTAAATAAATCAGTTCGACACAGGTAACCACTTTTGCTTCATTTTCTTGATACCTCAAATATATTCTATAGTCAATTTTGTGTTTTGAACATTTGTGAACCATGTTAGACATTTCGTCTTGTTTACCATGCTTTGTGGGTATGACTTTTTTTGCCATGTCATCACCATTCATATCTATACAGCCAATGTGTTTATGATTAAATTACTACTAGAGCACAAAATTGTTTACAAGAGCACAAATTCTTCATAGATCTAGCCTCTTAATTTTGCTCTCAAAGTGCACCAGATTGTTGCATTTAATTTTAAAACGTACAAAATGTTCTTACAGGGGACCATGCCCCCAGACCCCCCTAGAGGGTCAGAGGCCCACCCACCACAGTCTGACAAAATCCTGTGTGAAACACTGTAATAGGTTCTGTTTATAAAATTATTAGGATAAGGTCCAGTACAAAAAAAATATATAGAGTCACTGAAAAATCATGTCAACAATCAAATTTTCAGTATCAGTCAAATTTTATGAGTCTCAATCAAATATTTGTATTTCAGGCCAAAAACATACAATCATCTTAATAATTTAAGATCTGTTCCCTAAAAGCTGTCTAAAATCTCTGTACACCACTAACAGTAAAAAGGGTAAATTGGTATTTTTTAGAAAATGTTTGGATCAATTTCTGCCATGAGCTATTACAAGATTTTACCAGACTACTCTTTAAGAAATTGGTGGGGCCAGTGCCCCAGTGTAGGTTATGCCTGTGACTGTGATATACAGTCAGGTCCATATGTATTTGGACAGTGACAGTTTTTGTGATTGTACACCAAAATTTTGAAATGTAGCAATCAAGATGTGATTTAAGTGTAGACTTTCAGATTTAATATACGGGGTTTAACAAAAATACTGAATTAAACATTTAGGAATTACAGATATTATTTTACATAGTCCCTCCATTTTCACAGGCTCAAAAATAATTGGAATAACAAGGATAAATATAAGGACTATTTTAATACTTGGATGCAAATTCTTTGCAGTCAATAACTGCATGAAACCTGGAACCCATGGATATTGCCAAATGCCGAGTTTCCTTCCTTGAGACGCTTTTGCAAGGCCTTTACTGCAGCCACCTTCAGTTGCTGCTTATTTGTGGGTCTTTCTGCCTTCAGTTTGGGCTTCAGTAAGTGAAAACTATGCTCAGTTGTGTTGAGGTCAGGTGACTGACTCAGCCATTTAAGAACATTCAATTTCACTGCCTTAAGAAGCCCTTGGGTTGCTTTTGTAGTATGTTTTGGGTCACTGTCCATAGGCATTGTGAAGCACTTTGACAATGATATGCCTACCTTCACAAGGGTGTTCTTGACTTGGTTAGATGTTGTGAAGGAGTTTACTATACCAAAGAAAGAATTCTGTGATCATCCACTTTAGTTGTCTAACATGGTCTTCCAGGCCTTTTGGTGTTGCTGAGCTCACCAGTGCATTCCTTCTTTCTAAGAATGTATCAGATTGTCGATTTGGCCACTCCTAATGTTTCTGCTATCTCTCGGATAGCTCTGTTTTCATTTTTCAGCCTAAGGACGGCCTCCTTCACGTGCATCGACATTTCTTTGGACTGTATATTGAGAGTTTCCATGGACAGCTACCAAATGCAAATTTAAAACTTGGACTCAATTCTAGACCTTTTATCTCCTTAATTCGTCATGAAATAACGAGGAAACAAACTGCTTATCAGTCAATAGTATGTACAAATGGCTGTAATTCCTAAACGGTTAACTCAATAATTTTGTTAAACCCCTTGAATTAAAGCTGAAAGTCTATACTTCAATTATTTCATTTCAAATCCATTGTGGTGGTGGACAGAGGCAAAATTACAAAAATTGTCACTGTCCAAATAATTATGGACCAGACTGTGTTAGGAACTGCATATCAGCTGTTTTAGTCTGACTGGAACAAACAATTGTTTCCTATGTCTCAAATCCATTAGTCAGTTCAGTTCAATTCATGGTGGACCAGGTCATAAAAGCAAACATTCACGTTAAATTTAAATATTAACCAGCATAATATGTTGCATTTGAATTCCAAATGGCATGAAATGTCCTAAAGGTGGCTACATTTGAGATACTTTTTTTTTTTTTTTACTCTTGGCATTGCCTTATATGAACTTTATGTGCCTAAATTCAACAACACTTGACCCAGATTTTAGTTCTACCGGGGTAGATTCTGATGGGAAAAACAGGCAGCCCCTAAAATGACCTCACTGAAACACAGACATCCAACCACCAAAGGCCTTCCTGTTTTAGCTCACTCCATTGGGATCTGTGTTGTGGTATGCTGGGCTGCTTTACCACAAGATACCATATCACATTGTGTGTGTGTATGTTTTACAAGTCCTATTTTGGTAAATTCTATACTGTTAACATAATAAGAATGTATTTGATTATTTTTTCAATAGTGTAAGAGTAAGATGTGACCTATATTCAAACATATACTATATGACCAAAGGTTTGTGGACACCAGACCATTACACCCATATGTATGTTTTGAACATCCTATTTAGGATTCCTCTGTCAAGAGGAAACCTATTGTTATTGTTAGTATTCTTATTAGGGGTCAAGCACCGAAGGGGCGAAGATATACACTCTTAATACATTGTTCATCAGACTCTAACCAAAAACATGTCACAAAGCTTCTTTTGCTGCTCATGGTGCCGATAACTGGCTTGACCCCAGTATTTCTGCTTGCAACTATATTTAGGGGCCAAGCACCAAAGGTGCGTAGGCACCTCTTGTAATCATTAGTGTTCTTATTATGATTATTATTATTACAGTATCTCACAAAAGTGAGTACACCCCTCACATTTTTGTAAATATTTGATTATATCTATTCAAGTGACAACACTGAAGAAATGACACTTTGGTACAATGTAAAGTTGTGAGTGTACAGCTTGAATAACAGTGTAAATCTGCTGTCCCCTCAAAATAACTCAACACACAGCCATTAATGTCTAAACCTCTGGCAACAAAAGTGAGTACACCCCTAAGTGAGAATGTCCAAACTGGGCCCAAAGTGTCAATATTTTGTGTGGCCACCATTATTTTCCAGCACTGCCTTAACATTCTTGGGCATGGAGTTCACCAGAGCTTCAAAGGTTGCAACTGGAGTCCTCTTCCACTCCTCAATGATGACATCACAGAGCTGGTGGATGTTAGAGACCTTGTGCTCCTCCACCTTCCGTTTAAGGATGCCCCACAGATGCTCAATAGAGTTTAGGTCTGGAGACATGCTTGGCCAGTCCATCACCTTCACCCTCAGCTTCTTTAGCAAGGCAGTGGTCGTCTTGGAGGTGTGTTTGGGGTCGTTATCATGCTGGAATACTGTCCTGCGGCCCAGTCTCCAAAGGGAGGGGATCATGCTCTGCTTCATGTAGGCATTCATGGTTCCCTCAATGAACTGTAGCTCCCCAGTGCCGGCAGCACTCATGCAGCCCCAGACCATGACACTCCCACCACCATGCTTGACTGTAGGCAAGACACATTTGTCTTTGTACTCCTTACCTGGTTGCCGCCACACGCTTGACACCATCTGAACCAAATAAGTTTATCTTGGTCTCATCAGACCACAGGACATGGTTCCAGTAATCCATGTCCTTAGTCTGCTTGTCTTCAGCAAACTGTTTGCGGGCTTTCTTGTGCATCATCTTTAGAAGAGGCTTCCTTCTGGGACAACAGTCATGCAGACCAATTTGATGCAGTGTGCGGCATATGCTCTGAGCACTGACAGGCTGACCCCCCACCCCTTCAACCACTGCAGCAATGCTGGCAGCACTCATATGTCTATTTCCCAAAGACAACCTCTGGATATGACGCTGAGCACGTGCACTCAACTTCTTTGGTTGACCATGGCGAGACCTGTTCTGAGTGGAACCTGTCCTGTTAAACCTCTGTATGGTCTTGGCCACCGTGCTGCAGCTCAGTGTCAGGGTCTTGGCAATCTTCTTATAGCTGTACTCTACTCTCTGTACGTAGAGTAACAATTATTTTTTTCAGATCCTCTCAGAGTTCTTTGCCATGAGGTGCCATGTTGTACTTCCATCAATCGAACTTGCTGTCCACCATTTTAAATTTCACTGAAAACCTTCTTTTTTTTGAACTCCTTCTGGAGCGTTGGCCCCATTTTCACCAAATTCGATTCAGATCATTTTCAGACCATGCTGGCAAAAAGTTATGGATTTTGTGTTCATATACTTAACTGTTTTCATTTAACGCATCAACAACTTTGATGGCATGATGGCAAAACTATTCAGAGGCTGTATCTTTGCAAGGCTTTCTCATACTGACAGCAAACTTTGTGTGCGTCATTGTGACCCCACACTGACCACATCACATCAATTTGGTCACAGCACCACCTATTGGTCAAATATGATAAGCAATTACATCATAACAATTGATTGTATTTATGAATGTTCAACCATTTTGCCTAAAATCATATACAAATGTCTAAAATTACTCTTTTACAGTCGGCCTTGATGCTCCCTGTCATGCTTGTTTAGCTCCTTGTTTAGACTCTTTAGTGCTTGGCCCCTTAATTGCTTCTTGCAGCAATATTTATTATTATTCTCATCTCCCTAAAGGTCCACAATAACTCAAGATCTGAATGGTAAATAGTTTTGAAATTTTGCACATTGATACTACAGACCACGAGTAACTCCCACACCACAAATGGCCCACATGAGCTCATAGGTGGCACTACAGGCCACACTCAAATTCTACATGATTTTTCCCTCCGCCCCATAAGTCCAAAATGTCTGAAAATTGGTATACATGCCTTATTTCTCATTGGGAACAAAAAAGCCATTGGGACCCATAAAGTCACCCATTATAGATTTTCCAATACACTGAAAATTACTGCAAAAAACTACAAAATTATTCTCCTCATGAACCACAGGTCCGATTTACTTGAACTGTGGTACATATGTGTGGTATACATGTCTTTGTATAAGGTGATAAGCAATAAGGAATCAAATAAAAACTGGCCAAACTATTTACATATTGGTGAATTAAAAACTGTTGCGCATATTTCTTGTGTCCATAATCAACATTAACTTATGGACTTGATCTGTACCAAACACAATGTGTGATGTCATCCTCATATCTCCAAAAAAAAAAAGGACATTAAATGGAATAAAAATTTCTCGCTAATGCTAAAATAATGATTTACACATCCGCTAGTCATAAAACAGATACTCCGATTCAATCACCAGTAGTTCATATGAAGACTCTTGACAATGTTGAGTAACAAATCTGAGAAATGGGTGAAAGTAAGATGAAAAATAGCTTTATCATGAATATCTTAAATATGCATTTTTGCCTAAATGCTAGTGTACTCTTCCAGTGGATGTCTCCCTTCCTCCACAGTCCATACATGCTCCAAAATTCTCACTGACTCCTAAGGCCCTTTACACGTGCGCGAACTTGGGGCTACGCACATGCATCCATGGCTTTCTGGCAATGGTCCGCTGACTGTCTATTAGGCAGACATTCTGTGGCTGATTTGGCCACAGCTAATGCTAACAGAAACATTAAGTCTTCTCCAGAACCATGAAGCTTGGTCAGTTTTGCCAGTTTTGTTCTACTGTGGCACACTGAAACTAGAGACTAGACTTCTCAGAAAACATGGGCCTAAACAGAGTATAGGTGGCGATACAGGCCACACTTCAAATCTGGCACATTCAAAATGATGGCATTTCTACTCTGTCAGGCCAAAATGTCTGAAAGTTGGTATGCATGCCTTGTTGCTCATGGGGAACAAAAAGGTCTCTAGAACCCATAATGTCCACATGATGGATTTTTCTCTACAATGATCATTTGTGGAAAACTACAAAAATGGACTTAGAATCTGCCATTGATCCAAATGCGTTGAAATGTATCTGTGGGATGCATTTCTCCACCATGTAAATTTTTAAAATACTCCGCAATCTTGAGGAGGAATCCGCCATTGCTGTTTGCAGCTATATTACAGATTTAGTCCCACCTTCACTCTTATGGACTTTCCACTAGATTTTGGAGCATGGCTGTGGGGATTTGCCCATTCGGCCATGAGAGCATTAGTGAGGTCAGGCACTGATGTCAGGCAAGGACGCCTGGGAGGCAGTCTGCCTTCCAGTTCATCAGGTGTTCAATGGGGTCGAGGTCAGGGATCGGTGCAGGCCACGAGTTCTTCGACTCCAACTATGCCTTTATGGACCTCACTTACTATCATGTTGGAACAGGTTTAGGTTAGGGCCATTAATTCCAGTGAAGGGAAATTGTAATGTTACAGAATACAAAGTCATCCTATACAATTGTGTGCTTCCAACTTTGTGGCAACAGTGGAGAAGGTCTATATATGGGTCTGATGGACAGGTGTCCACAAACCTTTGGCCAAATCGTGTATGTTCAGTACGTCAATATAGTACTTCAAAATAGGTATGTGCTGACAGGTCCTAGATGGTTTAGGGGTTAAGGGGTTAACTATGGCAAAGACCGTAACCAGATAGAAGGGTGGCAACAGAATAAATATTAGACTGACACAGGTGAGAAATAACAGGTCATGGAGCAAAAAGTGATGGCCAATCTACAAGTAATGCATCCACATATCGCTATTTCACAACAGTATTGAGGTCTAGTCTTTTATGCCGCATCTTAAATGAACCACCTGTGTGGTCATTAACTTTTCCGTTTCACATTTTACTGAAAGCAGTGGATATGAATATTCGGACTTATGTGAAAATCTGGATTATGTGATTTAATGGCCACAAAGTGATTAATACCCTTCTATAAACTCAAATCTGAACCAAATGATTTTGATTGCATGAATTATCATGAATTATTTGATGGAGTGAATTATGAATTATTAAAAATGCAATTTCGATGAATTAGGATTGCAGGTGTAGATATTTAGAACAAAATCTTTGCTGTGCTGCAGGTTTATCATGCTGTGGCATCTGGTTTAATCCTGACTTAGATTCAGTTTATCAGTCAATACAATTTATAGGGGTAGAACACAATTCATACTTAAAGGGATAGTTCACCCAAAAATGAAAATTCTGTCATCAATTCTGTCAAAATTCTGTCATCAAATCCAAACCCATAAGACTTTCAGTCATCTTCGGAACACAAATGATGACATTTTAATGAAAGAGATTTCTGTCCCTCCATTTACAGTTCACGTAACCAAAACTTTCAAGCTCCAAAAAGTTCATGAAGGCATCATAAAAGTAATTTGTGAGACTACACTTTCACTACACATTATCATCAATCCTCAGAACATTCTCCCAAAATGTTTGAGGATCATCAAGGTGTGTTTTGGGAAGATTCAGACGAGCCTTAATGTTCTTCTGGGTTAGCAGTGATTTTCATCTCACCACTCCTCCATGGATGCCATTTGTGCCCAGTGTCTTTCTGATAGTGGAGTCATGAACAGTGACCTTTAATGATGCAAGAGAGGTCTGTAGGTCCTTTGATGTTGTCCTTGGCTCGTTTTTGACTTGCTGGATGAGTAGTTCCTGTGCTCTTGGAGGAATTTTGGAAGGTCGGCCACTTCCAGAAAGGTTCACTATTGTGCCAAGTTTTTCCATTTGGAGATAATGGCTCTCACTGTGATTCTTTGGAGTCTCAGAGCCTTTGAAATAGCTTTGTAACCCTTCCCAGACTGATGTATTTCAATCACCTTCTTCCTCATAATTTCTGGAAATTCTTTAAATTTTGGCATAGTGTGTTACTAGATAAGACCCTTTAACCAACTTCATGCTGTTGAAAAGGTTCTATTGAAGTGTTGATTTGATTGAACAGGGTTTGCAGTAATCCAGCCTGGTTGCGTCTAGTCCAGATGAACCCCATTATAAATGCATTTCATAGATTTGATGAATTAGTAACTACGGGGCAAATACATTTTCACACAGGCCCAGTTGGTATTGAATAATTTTTTTGCTTCAATAAATAACATCATTTAAAAAAGATATTTTGTGTTTACTCAGGTTGCCATTGTTTTATTTTAGATTTTGTTTTAATTTCTGAAACAATTTAGTATGAGATATACACAAAAACAGAAGAAACACTGTATTTTCTCTTCCATATAGATCTCTGATGCACGTTAACGAGAGAACCGCGATGCATACGTGTTGTGTTGACGCGAGAGTGGACAAAAAAATGTCCGTAGGTTTGGACAAATAAAGAAATGCAAGATCTTCATGGCTGACCCTGCTCTCTGATATGCCGGGGTATGCGAAGATTAGAATTTCACTGTGCATATGTTATCAATAAACACTCATTATCATCATGTCCTCCTCTATGTCAAAATCTGCAGACACCTTTGTTAGAAAGATTGTCCTATGTGACTCAGTTTGTGTACAGTGTCCCTCTTCCTCTGCTGTAAACAGTGCAGCACTTCTGGGTCCCGTTGTATCACAAGAACGCGAGAGCAGATGTTCTTGTGATACAACAGGACCCAGAAGCACTGCACTGATTACAGCAGAGGAGGAGGGCCACAGTACAAAACTGAGGGTATGTCTCAACCAGCTCCCTAGTTCAGTAGTTAGGGCACTGATCAGGGAGTCAGCCATTTTAAGGGCTATCTGAATTGCAAAATCCTTCCAGTGCACTGAAACGTTCAGTCCCTAAAATATCTCACAATGCACTGCAAAAACCAGGGAGCATCGATGCTCACTATGTTCCCTTACTGGAAATGACGTCATGTTTTCAACCAACTTCCAAATGTAAGTAGCTTGTTGTCATTGTGTCTCTCAAATGATTGCATATGTTAGCGATTTTTAACTTTATCTGACATTTTATATACGGTTTGTTTGAGTCTAACGACATTTAAGTGTTTAATGATTTTTTTTAATCTACTAGCTTGGATTCTGCATGACATATGACAAATGTGTGTGATTAAGCTAACAAATTTATATGACATAAAACTTAAATATTTAAGTTTAAAATTTTTGGTGAAGTTCTACATTGCGAGTACATAGTCATGTCGCTGGAAATTCAGTGGCCAGTGTCTCAATGTGTCGTGAGCCAGGGTCCTTAACAGTGCCCGAACTCGTGTACACGATACTGATTCACTACCTACTGAACTAGGGAGCTGTTTGAGACATACAGAGTCAGTTTAGAGGACCTTTTTTGTGAACACAACACGCATACAGGCTCTCTCATGAGCACTCGTCGGAGATCTATGCATAAGTGAAGATATTTTGTGAATAAAGATTTTATTTTATTATTTATGCTCACACAAAGCATTCGTATCACTTCATAAAATCGGGATTAAACCACTGGAGTCACATGGATTACTTTTATGATGCCTTTATGAACGTTTCGGAGCTTGAAAGTTGTGGTTACGTGGACTGTAAATGAAGGGACAGAAATCTCCCAAGTTTCATTAAAATGTCTTCATTTGAATACCAAAGATGAATGAACGTCTTATTGGTTTGGAACGACATGAGGGTGAGTAATTGATGACGGAAGTTTCATTTTTTGGGGTGAACTATCGCTTTAAGGTTAGTTTAAGCTTGTAAGAATACACAGTTTTAAAAGAAAAGGTTTGGTTTGTCGTATAATAACAGTCCTTGAGTTAAAGACAGCTTAGAAAATTAGGACTACGTTCGGAACATCATACTGACGTACTAAACAGTACATCAGTATATATTAGTATCCTACTTATTACATACTATTTTGCAACGGAGAATGCAGTCTTGAACGTAGCCTTGGAGACGCATCAGACGCGGAAGGGAAAAACGCGAAGCAGACTATTAATTCAGTTAATGCTTATCTAAACGATGCAGTTTATCCGACACAGGCCCAGAAACTTGGCTTTCTACCATATTCTTCCTCACTCTGAGTTGTGTGGAAATATTACGAAGTGCCACCTACCTGAGCCATAGGCTTTGGCCACGAGCCACGTCAAGCTGCACGCTATTTTGGCCCTCACAAAGTCGTAGTGATCAAACGATTTGATGGCCGGGACGAGAAACGTCCTCCTGCTGTGTTTGGCACCTCTTGCGTCTTCCATCATGATTTCCACACGGACAAGCGCGGAACTACGGGAAAAAACAGGCTCGTGGCATTTCCCTCAATGCGCAAATAGCCCAACAAAAATAACCGCGTGGTGCTTCTGCATATCGGGAAGGTGATGTTTCGGTGAAACGGAGAAAACCATTTCGCTGTTTCTCTATCGTGGGCCGTAATCGATCCAGCGACTAAACGCAAAGGACTGCGGTAGTTTTCAGCCTTACTCTGGCATTATCCTTAGGTTGCGGCAGAGGCTCAAGCGCAGCGGGAGACGCAAAGTCCTGCCATCATTAAGTATGTCAGTGCGCCCTACGGAGAGCTAAAACCATTGCTGCGTGTCACTTTAGCGGATTACCCTTTTCTTAAAAATTAAGACTGCGCCCTCCAAAATTCGATCAAAATCAATCTCTCTGTCTCTGTGGTTAGCCTGCCGCACTTGTCTGGTAAAGCAGGAGTTGCCTGCGCATGCGCACTAAGCCCAAACGCACTCTGGTGACGTTTTCCATCCTTTCAGCACCAAACTTTTTTCTCCATCTGACATCATCGACACACGTTTGTCCACCTCATATTCAAATGAACTTGTATATGAATCTAATCACACCCACGGCCTAAATAATTCAAGTTTGATTGATTTTATCACTTTGTCATATGACCACAAAAGTCCAATTCTAATTTTATTTTTTGACTTCTGAGTTCAAGTTATTTAAAGGAAGAAAGAAAAATACACACAATGGCATGAAGCAGTGATGCTGAGGCTGATTTCTTGCTAATTCAGACTACACAGTAGATTCATGCAGTCTATCTATGGTAGCATTTTCCGGATTTTGTTCAAATTCAAATGCTAAAAAGAAAATGCTGCTTCAAACATGTATTTTCAAATACGTTTACCATCTAAAATTAAAATGCAAATGCAAAGCCCATTCGACAATTTATTTCCATTGCTTAAACTGGTATGACTGTGCCACATTGGAAAAAGTAATAACAATCGTATAATTTGTGATTGCATTTTCCCCATGTGTTATGTATATCAGAGAAGGAACTCTGAACTACAGTTCCCAGCAGCCACTGAACCTCACTGCGTCACAGTCACATGACCACCTGCACCTGAATCACGTTCTTGAATCTGTCATCTCTCTGCAGTGCGGAAGAGACTACTCCACACCTGAACCTCAGAGAGCGAGCCATGTTCCTACCTGAGGTCAAAGAGACGGCCTCCCAAGCCATGTTGCTGTCTGAGGTCAACGAGGTGACCTCCCATGCCAACTTCTTGTCTGGGGTCGAAGAGACGGCATCCCAAGCCACGTTCCTGTCCGAGGTCGATGAGACGGCCTCCCAAGCCATGTTCCTGTCTGAGCTCGACATCACAATCAGCAACGTTATGTTTGCATCTGAGTCTGCTGACACGGCCAACCAAGTTCTGCTCACGCCAGAGTCTGCTTACACGGCCAACCAAGTTCTGCCTTCCTGTTCCGCTGAGGACATTGCTCTGCATTACTGTTCTGCTGAAGACGTCGCTATGACTTCTTGCCCTGCTGAAGCTGATGACCCAGCTTCCCACACCTGGGTGCTGTCTAGCGACCACGGCAAGCCGGCCCCAACCTCATGCCTGTCCCTCGGCTCCTTGAGGAGCCTGCTATCTGTTGAACAATGCCTGCATCAGGACCTAAGGGGTTGTGAAAACATTTTGCCCAGAGGGCCAGGACCGCCAGGGGAGGAAATGTTTTCTGGTACTCTGGGAGTAGCGCCTTTTGGGGGGTGGGGGGTTCTGTCACGTTTGTCATAGGAATATGATATTATAAGGAACTCTGAACTACAGTTCCCAGCAGCCACTGCACCTCACTGCATCACAGTCACATGACCACCTGCACATGAATCACGTTCTTGTTAACAAGCACTTGTGTATTCAGCCACAGTTTGCACTGCACTCTTGTCTTACTTTGATGTTGTCCATGTTGCTGTGTTTAAGTTCTTTGGTTTATGTTTAGTCATTGCCTTAGTGGTTTGCTGCCGACTCATAGTTCTTGTTTTGTGTTTGGTTGTGCTATTAATTAAAGTAAATCTGCACTTGCACCTGTCTCTGCCTCCAAATCGTGACACCATGGTGCAATTCAGAACTAAGTGAAAATAACAGAATTCTAAGACAAATTCTAAGACAAACAGACCACAATACCAGTTCTGCTGTAAAATTAATATGGAAAAAAGATTTGGGGTGCACATTTGAGGATGAAGAATGGGGAAAGATTACTGGAAATTTATAACTGATGTCTAAAAATATTAGAACACATCTTATACAACGTAAACTGTTGCACAGATTCTGCTGGACACCCAGTAAGCTGTTTAGGGCAGGATTGAGGGACAGTCTAGATTGCTGGCAATGCCAGAGGGAGGAGGGCAACCTGTTTCATACCTTTGAGTCCTAGTAGGAAAGCTGAATCACAATGGATACAGAGCTGCATCATGCTGGGCAGACTTATCAATATTGTGAGAGACTTGAAGTCTCCTGAAAAGCCATCAGCTTATGTTGGCTCTCAGATTTCGGGTGTGTGGCAGCCTACTAGAGACTCTCCTTTAGTTTGCAGGTGAGGATAGATATCCGCTACTCTAGGTGGAGGAAATTTCTCTACTTTTGCAATTTGAAATAAATTGTAATTATGTGGCAAGCCAGGAAAACGACTACACTAATGGTCACAGTAACAATGATATGGTTTCTTGTGGGACCTCATTTTCCCACCCTCTCTGTGTGTGTGTGTGTGTGTGTGTGTGTGTGTGTGTGTGCGTGTGTGTGTATGTATGTATGTATTATTATTATTATTTACACATTTACTTTTGTTTTGTGTGTCTTTGTTTATGTTTTTTTTTTTATTTAAATGATTGAGCATGTGTTTTACATTGATTTCAAGATTTTATTTGTCACATACACAATTATATAAAGTATACAGTGCCCTCCACTAATATTGGCACCCTTGGTAAATATGAGCAAAGAAGGCTATGAAAATTTGTCTTTTTTGTTTAACCTATGTTAAGTTCTCCAATGTATTTCTGTTTGCTCTATGTGCCATTTGTGTCTATATGTTGGTGGTGGGATGGCTTTCTTTTGTCTCCTCCCCTTCTCTAGGCCCCGCCCACGGAATGCGTCATGTTCCGGCTTGCTACTGGATGATCACATCCTGAGAACAGCTTGTGGCTGCTCAGAAAACAGATGTTTCGCTCTCTCACTGTATGGCTGCTGCTGTAGATAAGGCGCAGTTACCTCAATGTTCTACAGTGTATTTCTTTGAGGGGGATGTATTAATGCGTAAGTAGACACCCTCAAACTCTGAGCATGTTGAAGGTCAGTTTTTCAAGTTGTGCTTCCAAAACCATACCGAACCCAAGTGAGTATTGCACATGACCATGATCTCGCTTGTCACCTTGGTGTGAGGAAGACATATGACCGTGTTTTAAGGTCTATGAGGTCAGAGGTTGCCAGGTATTGCCGCTCCTGTCATGTGTGTCAGGTTGCATGGAAGCCAAACCAGGTTGTTCCCCCTAATTCACTTCAACCAATACCTGTTATGGAAGAACCTTTTGAAAGAATTTTAATCGATTGTGTGGGTCCCCTTCCTCGAACCAAGTCTGGTAATTCATACCTACTAACTTTGATGTGTGCTGCTACTAGGTACCCTGAAGCTATACCCCTGCGTAGCATAAAGTCCCGTGCTGTCATCAGAGGTCTTGTCAAGTTTTGTACCACTTTTGGTTTGCCAAAATACATCCAGTCAGACCAGGGTTCAAATTTTATGTCTGCTCTTTTCAGGAAGGTTATGATACAATTGAACGTTCGTCATCAGGTTTCTAGTGCTTACCACCCAGAGTCCCAGGGTGCATTAGAAAGCTTCCACCAGACATTGAAGTCTATGCTGTGGACCTACTGTTTAGGTCAGGGAAAAGATTGGGATGAAGGGATTCCCCTGTTATTGTTTGCTATCCATGATGTTGTACAAGAGTCACTTGGTTTCAGTCCTGCCGAGTTAGTCTTTGGGCACTCTGTTCGTGGACCTTTAAAGGTTTTATAGGAAGAGTTTTTGTCTCCAAGTCTGGTGAAACCCCAAACTAGGAACGTCCTAGATTATGTTAGTTCCTTTTGTGAGTGCCTACATACTGCTTTTGAGTTAGCCAAACATTCTCTTTCATCCTCTCAGGCCTGTATGAAGGCTTTTTTTGATAAAAAGGCTGTGGTGCATACATTCCAAGTGGGTGATGAGGTTTTGGTTTTACTGCCATTACCTGGCTCTGCTCTCCAGGCTAGGTTCTCAGGTCCTTATGTTATTGAGTCCAAGTTGATACAGGCTATGTTGTGAAAACCCCTGACCAGAAACAAAAGTCTTGTGGGTGTCATGTGAATATGCTCAAGCTTTATATCTCTCGTGCTACCACGGATGTTGGCTCTTCAGTTCCTGTTGCCACGTCAGTAGCTGCTGCCTCTATGAGCGTGTCACCGTCTGAGTATTCTCCGGAGGTGGATGGTCTCAGTCTAGGTAGGGCTTGTTTTCCCTGTGCTCAGTTACCAAACTCTGAATGGCTGGCAAATATCCAGTCTAAACTTGTGCACTTGTCAGAGCCAGCCCAGAGTGATTTAATAAGTCTTTTAAAGAAATATCCATCACTTTTTCCTGATACCCCTTCTTGTACTTCTGTCCTCAGACATGACATAGATGTTGGTAATAATGCTCCAGTTAAACAAAATGCTTATAGGGTTAATCCTACTAAACATGCCATTTTGATGGAAGAAACAGACTACTTGCTTGAGGATGGTCTTGCTGTGCCTAGCTGTAGACCCTGGTGCTCGCCCTGCCTGCTAGCTCCAAAGCCTGACAAAAGCTATAGGTTCTGCACAGATTATAGAAAAGTCAATGCTTTAACTAAAGTGGACTCATTTCCCCTCCCAAGAATGGAAGATTGTGTTGACCGAATCAGAAATGCAAAGTTTGTCACAAAACTGGACCTTCTAAAGGGTTACTGGCAGGTTCCACTCACCCCATGTGCATGTGAGATTTCTGCTTTCGCTACACCAGGCAGGTTCCTCCAATACATGGTCATGGCTTTTGGTCTAAAAAATGCTCCAGCTACATTTCAGCGGCTAATGGCACAGGTATAGGGAGATGTAGAGAATTGTGAAGCCTACCTCGACAATGTGGTCGTTTTTACAGACACCTGGGATAGTCATATTTGTGTGTTAGCCCGTGTGTTTGCTCACCTCCAGACAGCCTCTCACACTCTGAACCTCACAAAATGTGAGTTTGGTCATGCCACTGTAACTTACCTTGGTAAACAGGTTGGACATGGTACTGTTCGCCCACTGGATGCTAAAGTTACGTCCATTGCCACTTTTCCTGCGCCCAATACTAAAAGAGAACTTTGACGCTTTCTTGGGATGGCTGGGTACTATAGGAGTTTTTGTAAGAATTTTTCAGATGTTGTGTTGCCTCACAAATCTCCTCCGTAACTCAGTTTTTTTGTGTGGTCTTCTAGCTGTGAGGCTGCTTTTGAGGCTGTTGAGATGTTATGTATTACACCTGTTCTTTCTGCTCTGTGTTTTGTGAAGCCCTTCAAACTTTAAGTAGACGCCAGTGGTACTGGTGCCAGTGCGATCTTGATTCAGGAAGATGCTCATGGCATAGATCACCCTGTTAGTTTCTTTTCTCATAAGTTTAACCATCATCAGTTGAACTACAGCACTATTGAGAAGGAGGCCCTTGCCCTTTTGCTTGCCCTCCAGCATTTTGTAGTTTATATTGGTTCTAGCTCTGACCCTGTTACTGTTTTTACAGACCACAACCCCCTAGTGTTTTTACATCGTTTGTCAAACAGCAGCCAACGGCTCATGCAGTGGTCCTTGATTCTGCAACGTTTTAACATAAACATTCAGCATAAGAAAGGGTCTGAAAATGTTGTGGCTGACTCATTATCTCGGTATCATTTTAATGACAGTTATGAACCTGATGTTCACTCTTAAGGGAGGGGGTGTTACGCTCTCCAATGTATTTCTCTGTGTTTGTCGATGGTGGGATGGGTTTCTTTTGTCTCCTCCCCCTTCTCTAGGCACCGCCTACTGCTTGCGTCATGTTCTGGCTTGCTACTGGATGGTCACATTTTGTCCACACCCCCTCCAGCCTTGTGCGATAGGATTGGTTGGCTGCACGTTTCTGGAAGTGTACTTAAGCCTCATCAGTCTCCATCCCGGGGCAGATCATTGCCATTGCTTTGTGTATAGTGAGAAGTGCTTTTCGTGTGTTGATTTGGCCTGTGTATGACCTTATGCCCGTCTTTGACTTTGTTTATGCTCTGCCCCATTACGAATCGAGTGGTACACTTGTGCATATTTGTATATATTATTTTGTTAATTGACACCATAATAGTCACCTTTGTAAATAGTGCACTGTTAATAGTAGTTAGTAGGAAGTCGGCACCATTTATGTATCTTCTTTTCTCCTGGTTTTGGGTTAGCTATGGAGTGAGGGAAGAAACCCATTTTTTGTTTTATTTTTGTTTTCTTTTCATGTAGATTAGTTAGTTTTCTTTCTGCACAGTATATATATATATAACTATAATTATTATAATTCATTATATATGCATATTATATATAGATGTATATAATATATTATAATATAATACATATATACATAATTATATATTTATATATATATTATAATATATATATAATAAAATAGATATTATATATATTATAATAAATTCTTATAATTATTGTGTGTGTGTGTGTGTGTGTGTGTGTGTGTGTGTGTGTGTGTGTATGTATGTATATATATATAAAGGTGAGAATAAAACAAAGCAAACGCAATCCTGGTCTCACCAACCCTTTTCTTTTTTTAAATTTTATTTTATGTTGCAGCCCGCCCTAGATCGGGTCATAACACCTATTGATCTTTTGTTAAAAAAATATAATACTCTGTAAAACAAATATAAAACAAATACTCTGCTCTCATGGCTATCAAACAATTGCAAACACAACACAGGTTTATCCAAAAATAAATATAGATGTGCAACAATTATTGACACGCTTTTAGTTAATACTTTGTGCTACGTCCCTTCTGAGACCATTCTTCCATACAGAATCTCTCCAGATCCTTCAAATTTCAAGGTCCACACTGATGGAAATGAAACCTGGCCTACGCCTTTAGACTTTAGATTAAATACTAAATTAAAAATAAATGTTCAGCACAAAATATTCAGAAATGAATAAAAACTAATAAGAAATAAGTTAAGAAAAATGAAATATGAAATGTGTACAGGAATGTGCAAAAATGGATGTACAAAATTAGCATGGAATGTGCAGAAAATGGAAATATGAACAAAATATGCAGTATGTACGTGTAGTAACAACACAATACAAGTGAAAAGTGCAGTGTGCTGTGTGCGGAGTTTCAGTGTAGTGCAGAGTGAACTGTAGAGTCCTTATGGAGTCCTAGGGCATCTTTATGGAGGACATGTCATTTTGAGGAGACTATTGGCCTGTGGGAGGAAGCTCCTCCTGAGCCTCTCAATTTTAGCCATCGGACTACGGAAGGACTTGCCTGAAAATGAGGACAATAACCACTGTGTTATCAGCAAACTGGACGATAGATGTGGAGCTGTGAGAGGACACAGCCATGTGTTTAGAGAGAGTAGAGTAGTTGGCTCAGGACACAACCTTGTGGGGCTCTGGTGCTCAGGGTGATCATGTTGGAGGTAAACTGGCCCACTTTCACCACATGAGGTCTCTCTTTGAGGAAGTCCAGGACCCAGTCACAGACGGGAGCATTAAGGCCGAGGTCCCTGAGCTTGGAGACCAGTCTGTGTGGGACTATGGTATTGAAGGCTGAGCTATAGTCTATAAACAGCAGCCTCACATAGTTCCCTTTGTTGTTGTCCATATGGGTGAGGGTGGTGTGTAGGATGTGAGATATTGCATCCTCAGTAGACCTATAGGAGCGGTAGACAAACTAGAGTGGATCAGTGGTGTCAGGCATGGAGGAGCACATAGAGTTTTGATACGCCTCTCAAAAACCTTTATGACAAGCGATGTTAAGGATGATACACATTTAGGCAAGATGGTTTATTGTTCTTTGGCACAGGAATGACAACAGATGTTTTAAAGCAGGTGAGGACTACAGTCTTAGCTATGGACTCATTGAAGATGGAAGTGAACAAACCAGCTATCTCATCAGTGCAGGATCTCAGTACACAGTCGGTGTTGTGTTGAACTCTGTAACAACATTATAACCAACAACTTTTTATTGCTCACTGATTTTGTTTTTAGGTGAACTTCACAACAAAATCTACTACAAAATATGTACAAGTTACTCAGAAATAAAAAAGTAAATTTTACATATATTTACCGTCCATAGTGATAAAAGGTGCCATGCATTTTCTCTGCATATACAATGACATTACTCATTACCACAGTTGGATTTCATGCCTGACAAACTGCAAAATCCTGGGTAGAATGCTTTGGTGTAAATGGCCTGGAGTAAGTAAATAAAAAGTAAGTAAAATTTATTTATATAGCACGTTTCACACAGCAAAGCTGACCAAAGTGCTGAACAGAGTAAGGAAAGTAAAATAGAAACAGAATTAGACCAAATAAAAACAGACAATAGACAATAGAAAAAATTTATTAAAAATTTCTTTAAACAATTAAAAATTTGATCAAAAAGCCTGGCAGAAGAGAGATGTTTTAAGCCTATTTTTAAAAGTGGTAATAGAAGGTGCAAGGCAGATGTCCAGTGGCAGTTGATTCCATAGATGGAGTGCAGCAACAGCAAAAGCTCTATCCCCCTTTGTTTTTAACCGGGAACGAGGGACATGCAAAATAAACCTATCAGAAAATCTTAAACATCTGTTTGATGAATGTGGTTTAAGAAGATCCTCGAGATAGGAAGGAGCTTGATTATTAAGAGTTTTAAAAACAAACATCAGAACCTTAAACTGAATCCTAAAACGGACTGGGAGCCAATGAAGCGATGCTAAAATTGGGGTGACACGATCAAACTTCTTTGCCCTGGTCAACAGCCTTGCATCTGCATTCTGAACCATCTGAAGATGAGCCAGAGATGACTGAGGAAGACCCAAGTATAATGAATTACAGTAATCTAAATCTAAGCTTGCCTCGTCTGCCCTTACCAGTGTAACCTGGTGGATACACAGAAAGCACATTATAAAACGTATTTGTAAAAAAAAAAAAGTCATCCAACAAATAAAATACACGTCCTTTTGTTGATTCTATATAATCTGGGAATTCAGTGTGTCAATATTTAAAATATTAAAACTGCAAGTTTACCCGTTTAACTCCATCAAGCCGCTGTATTGCCTCTGGGGGAAATAAACCTGACAGCTTAATGTAAATGACAAACAGTACAGTAACCAATCAAAGTATTCTGGAGGTTTGTACAGCCCACTTGGAGCTAAAGTCCCACCCATTTGGAGCTGACCCTCCCATTTGGAGCTGACCCTCCCATATTGGAGCTGACCCTCCTATTTGGAGCTGAACCTCCTATTTGGAGCTGAACCTCCTATTTGGAGCTGGCTCTGACCTCCTCTCTATTGATCTGGACAAGACGCTCTATAAACAAATATAAGTAAGTGGGGAGCTGCGGTTTTTCTGGATAAAAGCACAGTAACGTTTACATTTCTCAACCGATTTCAATGGTTTATGAACTACGTGGAGTCCAAAAAAAGTTCTGTCTTCAGTTACTTTGAATCTCGAAAGCTAGACTTGGAAAAAATTTTATTGTCCTTGTTACGCTCCTGCCGGCAGATGTCACTGCGGCGTCGACATGCACGAGCGGCTTTAGAGAGCACGCGTGCACGAGACTGCACTCTTGTATATGGACACGCGCCTTTGTTTGTTTTGGTTCTCCCCCTGTTTAAGCATTGGTTGATGTTCGAGGGTGTGTCTTGATTTACTCCAGCTGTCTGTGTTTAGTTTGATTGTGTTTGCTATTTAAAGCCCTCATGTTACGTTGCACTTCGCTCAGTATTATTTAGAGATTCATGTACCTAGCTAACTAAGTCTAGGTACATCTAAGTGTTAGCCACCTCGATGTTAAGCGGTCGTGTTCTCGTGTCCTGTTTATGTTTCATGCCTTGAATCTCGCTTCATGTCTAAGACCGCGTATCGCTGCTCATGTTTATTGACCTTATGTTCGAGCAATAAAGACTTTGATCTGCACCTGCTCCTGCCTCACCTCCCTGTATCGTAACAGCCATAAGGAATTGTGAAAACTCACACTTTTCAAGCATAGATTTGGCTTATTTTTCTTGGTTAATAATTGTGGCGACATCCCTAAAGTAATTTGAAGTAATTTGAACATGAAATATACACATGAAATGTGTATAAAGTTTTTCATTGTGGAAATGGCTTTTTCTGTCTTCAATCCCATTTTAGCTTTTCTAAATAGTGCATCTTTAAGTACTAATAATTGACCATCATTGAGAAAATGGAACAAAATTGGCAAATACAAATCAAATAGTGAGACACTGGAAGTCAGTCTGCTTTAAATATTTTTATTCGCATTAAAAGGATACAGATATACTTCAAAACAGACAATTACAAAGATTATTATAAGATAGTCCTTTATGTATACGGTAAATCATTTACAGTTACAGCGGTAAACATTTATGTGATAATAATAATAATAATAATAATAATAATAATAGATTGAAAATAGGAAATAGTACATGTATTATAAACAGTAATTATAATATAGTCAATAATAAAAAAAATAGTAAATAAAATAATGATTAGTAATAAACAAGCACAATTTGATGACAAGCTATTAAATCATTGACTACACCCTGACAAGTACCACCTCATTCTTAAGAAACAACATACCCTCTGGTTTTTGGATCTCTATGAAAAAAGTTTGGGTAACCTCAGTCCTACTGACCATTTATGTGAGCACTTGAAGACAGAGAAAGCCAAGCATTCAGTAACATCACAAAATACTCTTTGGAACATTTTCAAATCATGCTGGGATAACAAGGCTCATCAGGTTTTGCACAAACTTGTAAAGTTCATGCCAGCTCGTGTACACACTCTTATTACATAAAAATGAGTCATGCCCAATAATACGATATTCTGAAATTCAAGTAAATATTTCAGAAATTCTACAGCTCACTCAAATGGTTATGCTGATAATATAATTTGCATTGAAAGGTTTTGTATTAAATGGTATGGTTTGGTTTTGGGCTGGTTTTAATGGGTCATTGGGGTGCTTCTGCTATGCAGACCTGGCAACCCTGGCTCATTCACCCAAAGCCTGTGAATTGCTAGAGGAAAGTCATTTGAGACTGTGCTTTGTGACATGCACATTATCATGTTAAAAAATAGCATGACAGTTGCATAAGATGAGTAAATTGTGGCCATAAAAGGATACACATGGTCAGCAATGATACTCAGATAGGCTGCAGTCTAAAGATGCTTGGGGTGAATCAAATAATGTTTCTTTTTAACAGTGATTGTGTATTTATTATTGCAATCATACCACAGGGCGACTAAATTCTTGAATCAGAAGGTGTTAATAAATATTTAAAAAATGTAATCGCTGGCAATAAGACAAATTCTATCTCTGGCATACAAACTGACAAGCCACTCAAAATACAAAATTTTAGCCTATTTCTTGATTTGTACTTTCTTCAACATTTTTTTTCTCTCTGTTTAATTCTATCGGCAGTGATTGATTTTTGCCTTTCTGTTGCCTGTGTTAGAGCCCACACATCACTAGGTGGCAGCAACGTTTTACACACTTTTACTTATTCTGCTAAAGAAGACAGTCATTCTATATTGATTTTATGGAGTTCACTTAATGATTAAATGAATGTCATTGCAACGATTTTTCACTAAATCTATTTTTCTACTGTCCTATTTCTGAAAAAAAAAAATACAAGCATGTTGTCATTTAAGTTCAAAATAAAGCCCACAAGTAAACGTATTCATACTGCATGTAATGTGAGGCTACCCGCTATTTAGATACTATTTACGTTAGATTATATTAGATTAATTTCAATTTTTAATAGAGACTAAAGCTATTACAAGCTACTTGTGGAAGAACATTTTATAATAGTCAATGCATATGCAGAGAGAATTCAGGACATGAGAGATCAGGCTGGTTCTTCAAATCTGACCCCCTGGGTCAACTGTATTGCAAAGTTGATCTCCAATCTCAAACTCACTATGTTTACATCAGAATGCTACTATAGAGGACTTATTTCTGTCAATATTTCAGGTTTGTATCTGGTTCCCCACCAGATATATATATATTTTTTTAATTGCACTCTTTCCCCCATAAAAAAAGAGTCTCAAGAAGTCTCAAACCTGAAATGTTCTGCATGCACACTATACTTACCTTAGGTACCCCCTAAAAAAATTAAGACTGAGACCCTAAAAACATTAAGACTGAGACCCTAAAAAATTAAGACTGAACTTAAGTTATATGGCTAAGGAACACGAATGTGCAAAAATGTTTATAAACATGTACCTTGTATAGTGCTTTAGAGAGCAGTTTTTGGTCCAAATAGCTAGGCCCATCCTGAGCCTAGATATTGAGGTTTCCGTAAGAAGCTCTGTAACCAAAATTTGTTGTATGCCATGACACAAAGATGGCTGTTGTAGTTAAACCAATACAACAAATAAAATAAAATAAAATAAAAAAACTGGTGGTTTTGCAAAGTCATTACATAGAGGTAATCACTCAATAAAAATAAAAATAAAAATCGAGCAACCAACTTTTTGGACCACTTGAGATGTAATGACCCAATATACAGCGGGGGAAATAAGTATTGGACGCGTCAACATTTTTTTCAGCAAATATATTTTCAACGATGCTATTCACATGAAATTTTCACCAGATATCAGTATTAACTCAAGAAATCTGGAAATATAAAGAATTCACAACGTTAAAGTCCATAAATAAAGTTATGTGTAATAAAGTGGAATGACACAGGAAATTCATCTGTCAAATTCATGCTGCTGACTTGTTTACTCACAACAGGTAAGTCATGTGATTTTCAGCCTTCATATATGTGTGTATATATATATATATATATATATATATATAGAGGAATATGATCAATATGTCCAGGTATTTTGAGAACGGGCATTTAGCCTAGCAAATCACAGTCATATGTGAGTGAGCTCACATTTCTTCCAGAAGTCTACAATATTCAAAATGAAAACTCACACAAATATAACATTATTTATTGATAGTAATAACAGTATGTGTTTGTGTTATTAAAGACATTAAAAAAACGCAACAAACACAAGTTCTGTTACCCCATTTTCAAAATATAACTAGACAGTCGTGAAATATGCCTACCACTTCTGGAATGCAACATTCTACAGATAAAAGTCGTTAAAAACGTTACTTTTGAGCCTTAGGGCTTTCCATAGTACCTCAGTGGTACGAGCATACGGAATGTTCAGAAATTAAACCGGGCGAGAGAGAGAGAGAGAGAGAGCTGTGAAGACAAGGATGGAAATGGTCAGGTGTTTTAATTGGAGTTTGAAGAGCTGAGAGAAGAATGGTGATAATGGTGATAAGCCCCTTTTTTTTTTTTAATTTTTTTTTTTTTTTAAATCGTCAAGAAAGGACTCTGCTTTTTCATCAGTAGTCACCAGATTTATGGTTAAAGGGAAACTGAACTAAGTAAGTACATATTGTTTTTGTTTTTGCGAAATAAAGCAATTCTTCGCTTTTTAAGCCTGTCTGTACCAGTGTTTTTCCTCATTATTTATTTATTTATTTATTTTTACTGTTATTAGAAACATGTTGGAGTAGAAGACGCAGTTTGTAAATAGGCTTGTAAACGTTAAAAAACCTCACTCTACTCAGTGTGTACAGGAGACAAATCCAGAAGTTGAACGTGTAGAGAGGAAGTGAATGTGGCTTTCATATGTTTATTGTCCGGATTGGAAAGAGACTCGACGTAAACTACGATGTTATCCTTCACCATAGCTGCTGAATACCAAACTGTTCACTACTGGATTTAACACTAAAAGCATAGAAGCCTCTAATCTAGGCATTGCCTTTTGTAGTGCACATATACATAGAGTAGTGAGACACTGGACATTCAGACAGCGTTATAATCGCTATAGGACCTGGTCACCTCACTGTACGGTATTTTTATTCTGCACGTATTGTCCTGTTTCATATTTAATAATAATAATAATAATAATAATAGTAGTAGTAGTAGTAGTAGTAGTAAAACAAGTAAATAACACACACAGCCACACAAACAAATAGCAATGCAAATCAAAACATGCTATAAATACAGAGTATCACAAATCTGCCCTGATCAAATGCCAGCCTGTACAGGTAAATTTTAAAACAAGATCTAAAATCCAAAATGGAGGAAGCTTCTCTAATTAAGTTGTTCCAGAGTCCAAGAAGATAGACAACAAATGCCTGGTCTCCATTGAGTTTTGACTGTGACCTTGTGACAGCCAGCAGTGTAGTGCTAAAATATTAAGGGTTAGTTATTTAGCCCACTGCTCTCCTATGACCAAAGATGGAAATAGGTGCAGCCGAAAGTTGAATGCGTGTGTTAATTTATTTTTTATATACCTGACTCATTTATTTAATTATTTGACTCCAAAAGATAATCTTCTAGTTAATGCTGGAAGTATAATATCTCAGTGTTCTGATTTTATTTAGTCTAAAACAGTTTCATGATAAACTTTCATTAAAATGATGTTCCTACATAAGAGGCTTTTATATAGCCCATAATAAACAATTATTTTTGTTAGCTCAGAGGTTTACATCGACATGCAAGCCTAGGCCTTTCCTATTTACTTGTCAGAGGTTTCATTTTAACTTGCAAGTGTTAGCCTTTCATATGAACTTTTCAGAGGTCGATTTTAACGGGACAAGCATACTACAACTTTAGCTTGGGAAAGTATTTCTAATAACCATATTAATACAGTCATGCACTTGTAATACAACTCTTACGGAAGAACCACTGAATATTTAAAGATAGAAATAGCATGAATTTATTAAGCGAAATCACAAGTCAAGGTTTGCATAAAATAGAGACAAATGTGACTTACAAGAATGTTGATTTGAGTCACGGACATAGAATGCATGATATTAAAGCATTAAAGGCACTACTGATGTTATAAGCCCCTTCTTTGATGTTACCAGCCAACCCTATGTTACAAGCCAACCTTGGGTTCTCCCAAGTATATGTTCTTATACCCCTGAGTATAGTGCCCAAGATACCAAATGGGAATGATTGTTTTATGGCAGGATGTGTTTTATGGCAAGATGGACCCCCAGCTGCTTAGCTCACCCTAAGGAACTGTATGCTGATTAAATTCCTGAGAATGGGTCTGTGGGATCAAAGGAAAAATGTTTCCCATGCAAACGTGTGTGTGTGTGTGTGTGTGTGTGTGTGTGTGTGTGTGTGTGTGTGGAGAAAGAGCACATCTTGCAACATATATTGTAAAGGTTGTTTCCTAAACCTATATGATATTTATGATATCACCACATCGTTCACCATGAAATATGGATAAAAATTATACCAAACATGCCCTGAGTAATTCTGTTCTTAAACACAGTTTAGATGATCAGGTTAAGTTCACATGGTATCTCTGAAACACATTCCTGATCATTTTAACCTTAATTACTGCCACAATTTAAAAATCAGCAGTTTACAGCAGTTTACAGTTGAGTATTATAATAAATGGAACAAGTGATCTTGTTGATCTTGTGTGTCATTATAGATGACACTAATCGAGCTGCTTCTAGCATCTTTCAAATGGCTCTCATTCTGGAGTTCATGCACAACCACTTCATAGGCTTGCCGAGAAAATTTTTTGTGTCCCACGGTAACCAAGTTCACCCTAAATCTGAATGGGTGTGATATTAATTTTGCTGTATTGTGTGCACAACAAACAGCTGCTAGCTACTACTGTGTGTGTGAATGAATTTATGAATGTATTTGTTTATTAATTTAATAAGCATAAATGACTGTTCTAATTATATTTTTAGCTTGAGTTTGCCTGTATAAAGAAGTAATATGATTGAGTTTGCCAGTACAGAAGTAACATGTCTGTAATATACAAGATCCTATGTGTAAATACTATGACCATGGCAGTCTTTGGAGCTGAAAGTGCTTGATGCTATAGTCTAAATTATAAGCAGAATTTTTCTGGGAATGTTCTTGTGTTTTAATTCATATCCTGTTTGGTGTTGACAAGCTCCAGATCTGTGTGTATGTGTGTGTATGTGTGTATGTGTGTGTTTGTATGTGTGTGTGATTACTCTTTTACAAAACTTGTGTGTTGTGGTTCCAGTGTGGCCTCTAAAGTCATGGAAAGCCAATACATTCTGGGGATTAACATGGCCTTCGCCGGTACAGCCTATGGGATTATATCCACACTGTTAAATCCTTCTTTTTGTTTCACTCTTTACTTTATCTGATTCCCAACAGCAAGATATGATGATGAACAGATATAAAAGTATCTATAATTAATGATCCACATCTGCTTTTTATTGTCCATTTCCTGCTATTTCTGTTAGATTGCACACCTGTTGGACTTGATTTCATTGTGGGTTTTTTTTTGTTTGTTTGTTTTTAAATCACACTTTACAGCAAAAATAGTGGACAAGAACTGTAAGCAGTATAGGCACAGTACAATTGCTGAATTAATAATAATAATAATAATATTAATAATAATAATAAAGGAAATAAGTCACTCGTCACTTTGAGGAACCAAGTCAAGTAATCAGAGAAAACTAAATTGACCAATTCTAATGAAGAACTGAGGTTTGTAATATGAACAGTTTTAAACACTCTGTTAGTCCTTAAATTTGTGAGACTTGTGGGCCTTCAAGAATTAGGTTTGCTTATGCTGTCTGAGAAAACAGACAAGTCCAAAATGTCTCCGTATATGCTGTATAATATTACGTTATAAAAGGTGGATAAACCATTATTTTATGTAATATATTGTGCACTTAGAGTTCTGAAATGAAGGTCTATAGTATAAATTACTTTTAGTCCCAATGACTTTCTTACAGTCACCATACTGTGCTTGTCATATCTCAGCCCAGCCACGACTCGGTTTCCAGAGTAACACCACTTACTTCAAACATGGCTGCTGAGGACTACACGTCTCACACACGCATGTGCTCACCCTCCCCGGAGTTCTGATCACACACACCTGCAGCCAATCACTATCGCACTCTCACCACGGCATATAAGAGACTTTGTATGCATACAGACTTTGCGAAGTAAACGTTCAGCTGACTTGTTCCCTGTCGTTATCCAAGCCTCATCTATCGTGTTTATTGCAAGGTGACTTTGACCATTGTTTACGTTCCTGACCTCGATTTTCTGCCTTGCCCTGTTTTGTTTTGTTTGCCTGGTTGCCTGACCCTTGCCTGTTTCTCGACTACAAAATTTGTCTATTCCTCTGGATTATACTGCCTGAGTCTGTCGCCCGCATCTGCTTCCATATTTAACAACGGTACGTGACAGATTACTTTGCCTTCCCATGGAAGCAGCGGGTGATCCGCGGTGGCATCAAGCCGTTGAAGGCCACGGTTGGCTGATTAGTGACCAGAGACAACAGCTAGCCAACCCGACTGACCAGGTGGCTAGGCTGGCTCAAGCCGTGCCGGCCGCCACACCGACGACTGCGCATTTTCCTCCCATACCGGCGCCGGAGAAATACGATGGAGATCCGGCACGCTGCTGGGCTTTCCTCCTTCAGTGCTCCCTGTTTTTCTCCAGCTACCCAGGCATGGCGGAGAGTGGGAAAATGATCCATTTCATGGAGCTATTGATCGGGAGAGCTTTACTCTGGGCCACGGCAGAATGGGAACAGGGAGACAGCACCATCACTAAAATGGATCAACTGACGGAACGATTTCAGATCATCTTTGATCACTCTCCAGACAACAAGGAGACCGGGGAGGAACTACTGACCCTGAAGAAAGGGACACGCTGCGTTGCTGATTATGCTTTAGCGTTTTGTACTGTCGCGGCCAGGAGCGGATGAAACCAACCCACCCTCAAGACTATGTTTCGCCAGAGATTGAACCCGGATATAGTGACAGAACTGGCATGTCGCGATGATCAGCTAACTTTTGATTCACTCATTAGCCTGGCTATTCACCTAGACCGCCTGCTACAGAGCCAGTACACAGCGAGGCGGTTGTTGCGGTGCAAAGTCTTCCTGCTGAACCCATGCAGCTGGGGCGGGCGCGGGTTAACATGGAGGAGAGAGAGAGACGGCGTCGCGAGCTTCGTTGCTTCTACTGCGGTGAGGAGAGGCACTTCATCAGACAATGCCCTCTCAAGCAACGCGGTGATGTAGGAGACGACATAACGGCTAAGCTACAACAGCCAGGGGTGAGTGCGGGTCCTTTAACCCAGAGCGTATTTCAACCTGCATTTTTGCTGCCGATCATAGTAGAATACTCAGGACTGTGTTGTACTTTAGAAGCGCTGATTGACTCAGGAGCTGCGGGGAATTTCATTGACCAGACCACCATACAGCAGCACAACATCCCTGTTCGTCCACTAATCACGCCACGCCGGATTCAAGCCATTGATGGGGCCCGCATTCTACTGAACCACTCAACCTCCGGACCAGTGCACTCCATCAGGAGAGCATGGTGTTCTACGTCACAGTGTCCGCCAGACATCCAGTGGTCCTAGGCCTCCTCTGGTTAGAACAACACAACCCGGGTATTTCATGGACTCACAAGGAGATCACGCACTGGTCCCCCCATTGCATGAACCATTGTCTTCAGACACCCGTGATCACCCTAGCAACCACCTCCATCGAGAACCCAAATAAAACCACCACAGTCCACATTCCAACCGAATACCAGGACCTCAGCGTGGCCTTTAGCAAAGAAAAGGCTAGTGGATTACCACCTCATCGGCCCTACAACTGCACCATCGAGCTACTTCCAGGAACTATACCACCCCGAGGAAGGGTGTACCCACTATCACAGACTGAACAGAGAGCTATGGAGGAGTACATCCAAGAGGCACTACAACAGGGTTACATAAGACCTTCTACGTCCCCTGCCTCCGCAGGATTCTTCTTTGTGGAGAAGAAGGGAGGAGGGCTACGACCATGCATAGACTTCAGGGGTCTTAACCAGTGCTGTATCAAGTATTGCTACCCTCTTCCGTTAGTACCAGTCGCTCTAGAACAACTTTGTGCTCCCACCATCTTCACAAAACAGGACCTCCGCAATGCATACAACCTGGTCAGGATCAGAGAGGGGGATGAGTGGAAGACGGGGTTTAGCACCACCTCTGGGCACTACGAATACCTGGTAATGCCGTATGGGCTTTCTAGCGCTCCCTCAGTCTTCCAGTGTCTAATCAATGACGTCTTAAAGGACATGCTGGGACGTAACATAATCACGTACATCGACGATATATTGATTTATTCCAGTTCCAAGGAGGAGCACGTTCACCATGTCTGTAAAGTCCTGCAAAGATTACTCCAGCACCAGCTTTACGTCAAAGCCGAAAAGTGTGAGTTCCATAAGAACACCACTTCATTTCTGGGGTACATCATCAGCCCTGAGGGGGTTATCATGGACCAAGTAAAAGTGAAAGCAGTAGTAGACTGGCCCACGCCTGCAACCGTGAAGGAGCTACAGAGATTCCTGGGTTTTGCCAATTTCTACAGAAGGTTCATCAGAAATTTCAACTCCATAGCAAACCCACTGACGTCCTTGTTGAAAGGAAAGCCTAAACACCTGCCATGGAACCCAGCTGCCCAAAAAGCACTAGATCAGCTCAAGAAGGGCTTCACAACCGCTCCCATTATCAAGCACTCAGACTCATCCAAACCATTCGTGGTGAAGGTTGACACATCAGAGACAGGTGTAGGAGCTGTTCTCTCACAGCGTTTCGGAGAGAAGCCAAAACTCCATCTTGTGTCATTATTTTCATGTAAAATATCACCTGCCAAAAGAAACTACGATGTGGGCAATAGAGAACTCTTGGCCGTTAAGTTAGCCCTGGGAGAATGACGACACTGGCTAGAGGGAGCTACACACCTTTTCGTCATATTCACTGATCAAAAGAACTTAGAATATCTACGTACTGCAAAGAGGTTATCACCCCGTCAAGCCCGATAGTCACTATTTTTCACCAGGTTCCAGTTCAGCCTGTCATACCGACCCGGATCAAAGAATACTAAGGCTGACGCCCTGTCTCGTCTGGACAACACTGAGGTTCTGAGAAACAACGAAGAATACATCTTACCACCCTCATGTATTATTAGTGCCCTGGAGTGGGAGCTGGATCAAGTGCTAGAGAACATTCCCTAGACACAAGTTCCAAAAACATGCCCTTTGGGAAGACGATTTGTGCCTGAATGGTCTTTTTTTGTCGTCTGGGCCCACATGGTGGTTGGCACAGGTCACCCAGGGGCACAACGCACCTACCATCTGTTACAGGAAAAGTACTGGTGGCCTAATATGGAGAGGGAGATACACAGAGTGGTGGCGTCATGTTCATCGTGTGCTCAGAGCAAGGTACCACGGACACCCTTTCAGCATATATTCAGGTACTTCGGCATCCCGAAGGAAATAGTCAGTGATCAAGGACCTCAATTCACATCCAGGGTATGATCCAATTTTATGGAAAAAATGGGGATCACAGTCAATCTCACATCTGGTTGTCATCCACAAGCTAACGGCCAAGTGGAACGAGTCAACCAGGAATTAGGCTGGTTCCTTAGGACATTCTGTGCCTCAAACCCCGAGGATTGGAGCAGATTCCTCCCGTGGGCCGAATATGCACAAAATTCATTATGTCACTCAGCCAAGGGCCTCACACCGTTTCAGTGCGTACTAGGTTACCAACCCCCACTGTTTCCCTGGAATGTGAACCCCACCGAATCACCAGCAGTGGATCAGTGGTTCCAGAAGAGCGAACAGGTTTGGTCCAACACACACCAGCGCCTGAGACAAACAGCACACACCTACAAGCATAGAGCTGATCGCTGCCGCAGTGAGCATCCACATTACCAGCCTGGCAATAGGGTTTGGTTGTCCACAAGGGACTTGAGACAACCACATGGTTGCAAAAAACTCACCTCAAGGTACACGGGGCCATTCAAGATCCTAAAACAAATCAATGAGGTCACCTACCGTCTGGAATTACCTCGACACAGTCACATAGCCCCCTCATTCCACGTGTCACGACTCAAGCCCGTCATCACAGGACCTCTAGCCAAGGAGGTGCCCTCTGAAACCCCTCCTGTACCACTGGAGATCGATGGGCAACCTGCATACTTGATCAAGAATATTCTCAACTCTAGGCGCAGGAGGGGTAAGCTGGAATATTTAGTCAAGTGGGAGGGCTACGGACCAGAAGAACAATGCTGGATTCCGAAGCAAGACATCCATGACCCGCAGCTCTGGAAGGACTTCCATGCAGCTCACCCTGAACTTCCAGGTCCACGACCCCGGGGGAGACCCAGAAAGGACTCCCGGAGTGAGCCCTTTGGGGGGGTGTTCTGTCATATCTCAGCCCAGCCACGACTCGGATTCCCGAGTAACACCACTTACTTCAAACATGGCCGCTGAGGACTACACGTCCCACACACGCATGCGCTCACCCTCCTGGAGTTCTGATCACACACACCTGCAGCCAATCACTATCGCACTCTCACCACGGCATATAAGAGACTTTGTATGCATACAGACTTTGCGAAGTAAACGTTCAGCTGACTTATTCTCTGTCGTTATCCAAGCCTCATCTATCGTGTTTATTGCAAATTGACTTTGACCATTGTTTACGTTCCCGACCTCGATTTTCTGCCTTGCCCTGTTTTGTTTTATTGGCCTGATTGCCAGACCCTTGCCTGTTTCTCGACTACGAACTTTGACTATTCCTCTGAATTATACTGCCTGAGTCTGTCCCCCGCATCTGCTTCTGTATTTAACAACGGTACGTGACAGTGCTAGGGTGTATTATACAGCTTGTTGCCTTGGTAAAGATCTTATCAACAAAAATTCTTCAGTGTCTCAATGATCTTTTGCGCAAAATAATAATAATAATATTTGCAGTTCACAAGACCTCCTGGTGAACTGCAATGTACCAGTGTTACATTATTAGATTTGGTCTATTTTTCAGTAATTTAGATTAGTAATTTAGCATTTAGGTATGTATATATTTCTACATTTATTCTTATGGAAATAACAGAGGTTGTCACTAAGTTCTAAATTCCTAAATTCTACATTCTCTAATGTTTAGCAGTAGAAATCTAGGCCACTATGTGATGTAATCTTGAACATGTTTCACTGCACATCTATGGGCCTGGGTAAATGATGAAAGTATTCAAGATTATGCCACAAAGTCTTGACTTTCTTAGACTAGATATTTTAGATGTTGTATGATTAAATCTTTAAATAGTCTATGAGGGGTTTTTTTCCCTCCCAGAAACTTTGCTCATTCTTTTTGCACTTGTTTTAAAGTCTGAGTGTGTGAGCAGTCCCAGAAAGGGCTCTCCTCTTCACCTGTGTTTTCCTCTTGTATGTCTCTCTGACTTTGAGTCAAAATGACTTCCATTGCCACATGTTTGCCCGCTACTTGAGATTAGACTAGGATGTGAGAGGTAATTACATGTTACTTTCAAACAGAGCCTGCATTTAGCTGTGCTGCTTGTGCCCTCACTGAACTTGACCAGGTGGATTTTGTGGCCTTTTTCTTCACTACAGTCATAACATTCTCTAACAAACTTCAGCATTCTGACAGTGTTGAGGAAAAAGAAGTGACAAACCAAATGAAACTGTGGTGTGGATAGAGATTTGCATAAACGCTTTAACTCCATCTGGAGCTTGTGGCAGTGGTTGGTTAAGCTGTGTCTTCACCGGCTGGCTTTAAGTTTGTGGTTAACCCACTTATGCAAATAATACCGTTTATTTATCTGCCACATTTCTCAAAGCCTGGAATGCACATTGAAAGGTTTAATAAGCATAACTATTATAGTGTTGAATGGTTAACATTAGGCTTGTGCAATATTGATATTTCCCAACTCTTGATTTGTCATTTAAAAAAATCATGACAAATGATTTTAATCATCAAGACTGCAAAATGAGCATGTCCAGATGTTTAAGGAAATTACAGGAGGTTGTGGTGGTGTATCTGGAGCCTATCCTGGTAACACTGGGCCCACTGCACAGCTGGTATTATCCTGAAAATTCCACTGGATGGATTTTTAGATGATTTTGCAGTAAACAGAAAAAAACAGTTCAAATATTAGTATAAACCTTTTACAAATCGGTTGTCTACTGTCCACATGGCCAACATTTTGTTCTGTTAATCTGCTGCTGCTGTGTTAACGACATACCATACTTGTCTAATGTTCGCTAAATTGAAAATACATTGATAGATTTTAATTTAGATTATTCTCTTGGCATAATATGAGTGTCCTGCAAGTGCTGTCAATAGGTTATGAGTTTGGGGGAATTCTGGGGCTTCCAGGAGGTGTCAGTTAATATTAGAGAGTTTAAAAACACCTGTGCAAATTATACCAGACTCGTATGAATTGACTTATAACCATTTTATTGGTGAGAAAATGACTGCTCTTTTGGTATATTTTTGAGTAAAAACTCATACTCGCTAGCATACTCCAATATTATTTTGTGAAACTCCTGTGCAAAATACTTAATAGTAGGCAGGTCTAGTAATATTTTATGTGCCCCATGCCCTCTGGGATTGGCTCCAGGTTATTAGTCACATATTAATTTTAGATCGAAAAATGGAAAATAACTTTTTCATTTTTTCATTTTTGTATTTGTAAATGAATAATACATTTCTGATATTTGGTTCTTAATTCAATATGAAAAGAACAAGTAATATACATATTTAAAAAGCATATATTATTAATAAACAAACAAACAAACAAACCTGCAATTCTGGCTATTTCACAATTATTTGATTTGTTAATCGCATACACTTCTCAGATTCCCTCAATCCCGTATTTTTTTTTCACTAAGGAATACTCTTCCACTAGGATGCCTTAATATAAATCTTTGGCCTTATTCATCAGAGTTGTATACAGTCAAATGACAGATTCCACCAACAGTCTCCTTGTTAATCGATTTCATCTTTGCCACATGCTTCTGGGTTGACATGACTTTGTTTACATTGCCAGGTAGGGATGTCACGATACCAAAAATCTAGTAGTCGGTACCGATACCACCAAAAGTACACAATACTCGATACCAAAGTCGATACCACGGTGTGGTTTTAAAAAAAAATAATACATTTTTTTTAAATTAAAATCTCCTGGTGGACATCCTCCTCTGGCTTATACTGGCAAAAAGAGAGACATGGGATATTTTAGTTTTCAAACACTGACAATGACTAATAAAACAGTGGAGGCTACAAGCTCCTAAACGATCAAGTATTTACTCTCCAGAGTATCCTTATACATGAGAAAAACACCATATGGGTCTTTTGACCCATAAATGAATTGAAGAAGCCTTTAGAAAGTGAAAGTCACTTTAGCCTCATATATCATGTAGAGTGAAACTATACACATACACACACAGGTCAAAGGTCATGATCCCATTTGAACCTAAAGCTTATTCGCTTTGGGGTGACAAGGACAGCCAACCTGTGTCAGCGTTTTACACATGAGGCTGCGCACACACACACTCACACACACACACCCCTTATACTCTGAATTCAAACATAAGTTTAAATTCACTAATATGATGGGAAGCCTAAAAGATTTATGAAAAGCATGAACATTTGAATAATTATTAGTGACTTTAGGCTACATTTTGCTGACAGGACACGGGCTGAATGGCGATGCATGGTGGCCCATTAGGAGGTAGTTTATAATGTTGTAATATGTTAGCGTCGTTAACAAATAACTGTCTATCGCAAACATTACATGGAGCATAATGTTAGCTGGTTTCATGGCAACAACGCCAGCTCCCTCAAACAAACGTAATATAGGGTCCGTCTTTCAGGTGCTTCGCCAAATTCAAGGTGTTTCCTCGCTTTGTTTGAAATGAACGATAGCATTGGTTACACACCGGCTTCAGAGCATCAATTATATGTTTTTTGTCATCTGCCTTGAATGCGAAGTATTTTCCATATTTAACTCTTACCACTTTCCTCTCAAGGAGTCGGGCGGAGCTAAACCTCTGTAGGTCTTTAGTTCATGGTGTTACACCACGGCGAACTCGCGGCCACCGAGCCAGCGTGGACTACATATCCCAGCCACGCCCGCGCTCAAGTTCGCCGGAGTACTGAGTGCCAACACCTGTGCGCCACTCAAGGTTATTTAAGACCTTGTTAACGACAGCGCGGCGCGAAGTAACGCTCAGTTTTCCCCAACCACTAGTAAGTTACCAAGCTTCCTACTACTCTTCGGACTTTTATGGTTTAAGGACTTTAGCCTCGTTTACGACTTACGATTCCCGGATCTCGTCTTGGATTCTTTCTATTGCTTTGGACTGTGTGCTTTGCGCTTCACGCTTCCCTCGCCTTTCTGTCACTGCTCGGCCCGCGCTTGCCTCCCACCTGGTAACGTAACAGTTTACTTCGCCTATCATGGAGGCAGCGGGTGACCCAGATTGGGCACGTGCTGGTCAGGAACAAAGTCATGTGATGAGTGTGCAGCGCGAGAAGATAACACACCTCACCGAACAACTGGAGCGTCTCTGCGTCGCCGAGGGGCAAACCGTGACCCCCCCCCCCCCCCCCCCCCGCTGCTGCTGTCTTTCATCCTGCGTCTCCCCGCGCGTCGGCTTGAGCTGTGCACGCGGCACTCGCACCAGCCCTGCCAGTGGTGCACTACCCACCCTTGCCGACACCAGAGCGCTACACCGGCGAGCCCGAACGATGCAGGGGTTTCATACTTCAGTGCACTTTGTTTTTTGAGAACAACCCAGAGATGCCGGAGGCGCGCCGGTTGGCACACTTCATAGAGCTACTCACCGGACGCACCCTGGAGTGGGCCACGGCAGAGTGGGCGCGAGGAGGCGTGGTCAGACCCTCGCTAATGGAGTTCTTCGCCCGCTTCCAACGCGCATTCCATCATTCCCCAGATGGCTGGAAAACTGGTCAGGAGCTCCTTACGATCGCGCAGGGCCCCTGCGACGTGGTGGATTACGCCCTGGAGTTCCGTACCATTGCTGCAAGGAGTGGGTGGAATGAGCCGGCACTAAAGACTGCTTTCCATCGGGGCCTCAACCCCGAGCTGGTTCGAGAGTTAGCGTGCTGGGGTGAACAGCTGACCCTCGACGAGCTCATTGACCTGGCGGTACGGCTGGACCGCCTTCGCCAGACTAACTGCCCCACGCCATGGAATCCCGTACCCACCCAGCCGCTACCTCCAGCGGAACCCATGCAGCTCGGCCGGGCCCGGATCCGCGAGGAGGAGAGGGAGAGACGACGCAGAGAGGAACGGTGCTTCTACTGCGGGGAGAGCACCCACGTTGTTCGCCAGTGCCCGCAGAGAAGGCCACGATCGACCGAGGAGGGCATGACCAACGAACCCCGTCATCCCTGGGTGAGTGCGTTCCAATTACTCAAAGCAGGTTCTTTTGTGTTACCCGTGCTGCTCGATTGTTCAGAGAAATCCTTTGTGTTTTCAGCGCTCATCGACTCGGGGCAGCTGAGAACTTCATAGATGAGCAGACAGCGCGAACCCTCGGCCTCCCCATCCAAGCCCTGCTCCAGCCACGAGAGGTGCACTCCATCGACGGGTCCCCAATAGGAGGCGGGGTCATCTCACATTGTACGGCCCCAATCACCATGCAAGCCAGTGCCCTCCATTATGAAACCATCGTCCTGTATGTCACGGTATCTACTCGTCACCCCATCATTCTCAGCTTACCGTGGCTCGAGCGCCATGACCCACAGATATCATGGGCGGCCAAACAGGTAACCAGGTGGTCCCCTTACTGCCTACATCACTGTCTGATGGGCCCCACGGCTCCAGTAGCCGCCACCACAGTGGAGAGCCCCCTGTCCCCTGTCCCTGTCACCGTGTCATCAGAGTATCATGACCTCCGTGAGGTATTCAGTAAGGAACGAGCAAGTGGCCTACCTCCAAACAGGGCCTATGATTGCGTCACAGACCTCCTCCCCGGAGCCAGCCTGCCACGGGGTCGAGTGTACCCGCTCTCCCAAGCAGAACAGTGGGCCATGAACGCATACATTCAAGAGGCACTCCAACAGATGTACATTCGGCCGTCCACGTCACCCGTGTCTGCTGGGTTCTTCTTCGTGGGGAAGAGGGGAGGGGGTCTGCGACTGTGCATCGACTATAGGGGTCTCAACCAGGGGACCGTTAAGTACCGTTACCCCCTGCCACTAGTGCCCGCAGCCCTTGAACAGCTGAGGTCTGCGTCCTTCTTCACGAAGCTGGACTTACGCAGCACATACAATCTGATCCGCATCAGGGAGGGTGTCGAGTGGAAAACGGCCTTTAGCACCACTTCCGGGCACTATGAATATTTGGTCATGCCGTATGGACTCGCTAACGGTCCCTCAGTGTTCCAAAATCTGATCAACGACGTCCTGAGGGATCTATTGGGGCACTGCGTCGTCGCGTACATTGACGACATACTGATCTACTCAACGTCCCTGAAGGAACACATCAAGCAGGTCCGAGAGGTGCTGTTCCGCTTGATGGAGCACCAGCTGTACGTGAAGGCTGAGAAGTGTGAATTTCACCAACGCACCATCACATTTTTGGGGTATGTCATCAGTCCGGAGGGGGTCGCCATGGACCAAAGCAAGGTGAGGGCGGTGGTGGAGTGGCCCACACCCCGAACCGTCAAGGAGCTGCAACGCTTCCTGGGCTTTGCGAACTTTTATCGGCGGTCCATCCGAGATTTTAGCAAGATCGCACAACACCTGATGTCCCTCCTAAAGGGGAAACCTCTGTGCCTCGCCTGGACCTTTCACGCCCAGGGGGCCCTGGAGAGGCTTAAGCGGGCGTTTACCACTGCCCCCATCCTCCGACACCCGGACCCCTCCAGACCGTTCGTCGTGGAGGTCGACACGTCTCAGACGGGAGTGGGGGCCATCCTGTCTCAGAGGTTCGGGGACAGACCCAAGCTGCACCCCGTGGCCTTCTTCTCGCGAAAACTGTCTCCGGGAGCCGGGAGCTCCTGGCCGTCAAATTGGCCCTCGAGGAGTGGAGACACTGGTTGGAGGGAGCCGACCACCAATTCATGATCTACACTGATCACAAGAACCTCGAGTACCTGAGGACGGCTAAGCGCCTCACACCCCGCCAAGCACGCTGGTCTTTGTTCTTCTCCCGGTTCCAATTCACCTTGTCATACAGGCCAGGGACTAAGAACACGAAGGCTGATGCTCTGTCCCGCATCCACTCTCCTGAGGGCCTGGCAGATCAGGAAAGTACATCGTACCCCCCTCCTGCATTGTGGGCACCATCGAGTGGGCCCTGGACCAAGCCCTAGATCGCCTCCCCAGGTCACGAATCCCAGCAGCCTGTCCCCCAGGGAAGCAATTCGTGCCAGAATGTTACCATGTGGAGCTTGTCACCTGGGCTCACACGACGCGAGCGACGGGACACCCGGGGGCCCAATGCACTTACAAACTGCTAGCCGAAAAATATTGGTGGCCCCACATGCCCAGGGAAGTACAGCGTATCGTGTCCTCCTGCTCCACCTGTGCCCGCTCAAAGACGCCCCGTTCCTTACCCGCCGGGAAATTGGTACCACTTCCCATACCCGCACGTCCGTGGTCCCATCTGGCCCTGGACTTCCTAACGGACCTGCTGGAATCACAAGGCAACACGGCTATACTAGTGGTCGTGGACCGATTTTCCTTCGCCACGGCCGACCTGTTGTTCCAGCATGTGTTCCGCTACTTCGGCATCCCAGAAGAAATCGTGAGCAACAGGGGCCCCCAGTTCACGTCTCGAGTCTGGGCCAGCTTCATGGAGAAGCTGCGGGTCTCCGTTAACCTCACCTACCACCCGCAAGTTAATGGACAGGCAGAGAGGGCCAATCAGGAGATCCTCCGGTTCCTCCGAACCTTCTGTGCCACCAGCCCGGAGGACTGGAGTCACTTCCTCCCATGGGCAGAGTACGCCCAGAACTCGCTGCGACATTCCGCCACCCATCTAACCCCGTTCCAGTGCGTCTTGGGTTGTCAGCTGCTGCTATTCCCCTGGAACACTGCCACCACTGACTCCCTGGCAGTGGACGAGTGGTTTCGCCGCAGCGAGCAGGTCTGGGAACGCGCCCATCAACAGCTGGTACGGGCCTCCCGCACCGCCAAACGAAAGGCGGACAGGCGCCACGGGTCTCACCCCGATTATCAGCCCGGGGACAGGGTGTGGCTTTCAACAAGGAACCTCAAGGCACCTCTCTCGGGCAGCAAACTAGGACCTAAGTATGCCAGGCCTTTCCGGATCCTGAAACGGGTAAACGAGGTCACTTACCGCCTAGACCCCCTCAAACACAGCCACATTGCCCCCTCATTCCATGTCTCCCTCCTCAAGCCGGTGACATCGGGCCCCTTAGCCATGGCGGTTCCGGAGAATGCCCCGCCGGACCCGTTAGAGATCGAGGGCCGCCCAGCTTACCGCGTCCGGGAGATCGTGGACTCCAGACGCAGGAGAGGGGGACTTGAGTATCTGGTGGATTGGGAGGGTTACGGCCCAGAGGATCAGTGTTGGATCCCATCCTGGGATATTCTGCACGCAAGCTTGCATGCGGCTCACCCAGAAAGACCGGCACCCCGGAGGAGAGGACAGCCTCGGAGGAGTTCGGCTCCCGGAGTGAGCCCTTTGGGGGGGGGCTCTGTTACACCACGGCGAACTCGCAGCCACCGAGCCGGCATGGACTACATATCCCAGCCACGCCCGCTCAAGTTCGCCGGAGTACTGAATGCCAACACCTGTGCACCACTCAAGGTTATTTAAGACCTTGTTAACGACAGCGCGGCACGAAGTAACGCTCAATTTTCCCCAACCGCTAGTAAGTTACCAAGCTTCGTACTACGCTTCGGACTTTCATGGTTTAAGGACTTTAGCCTCGTTTATGACTTATGATTCCCGGATCTCATCTTGGATTCTTTCTATTGCTTTGGACTGTGTGCTTTGTGCTTCACGCTTCCCTCGCCTTTCTGTCACTGCTTGGCCCGCGTTTGCCTCCCACCTGGTAACGTAACACATGGAAACACAGCCTTTTACTGAACCAGCAGGTAAAAAAAAAATTCCACATAAATGTGTACTACAGCCTCCAATACAGATACTAAAAAAACAATACAGGAGTTTATTGCTATAGGACAAAACCTGTGAGGTCAACACTGTCAGAAGTAATGATTCACATCATAGAGGAAAAAAGACACTACAGTGCAGTTTTATTCCCATTATCCACTAAATAATCCCAGCAGTTGCAGAGTTGAATCCTGCTGGTAAAGGATGTGAAATCAATGAGCCATTCATTTCTTTCTCTCTCCTTTTTTTTGGTCCTTTACCCCTCCCTGTGAGAGTAATGAATCTGAAATTCTGGTGAATTCAGGTTATTTTAAGACCA
The DNA here is from genome assembly GCF_023375685.1 of Ictalurus furcatus. Lineage (NCBI taxonomy): Eukaryota > Metazoa > Chordata > Actinopteri > Siluriformes > Ictaluridae > Ictalurus > Ictalurus furcatus. The sequence goes on from NC_071274.1 coordinate 11,398,024, forward strand.
AGAGGAAAGACAAATGAAAGACTGTTTTACTTTATTTTTGGTCATTAAGCCTGATGTAAGCCATGATAAATTGTCTGCTAAAACACTACTAAATGTTTCTAGACTGTTTTGTGATAATCAGCTTTTTCCCGAATTCTTGGTTGTTTTTAGATTATAGGGAATTACAAACACAGAGAACTTCCTTTACATACATAATGAGAGAGATTTATTTGATTTATTCTTTGTGATTGTCTCACAGCTGAACATGCAGCATAAGCATGTCACATTTGATGAATTTTAATAACTCACTCTGATTAGTTCTTTGCTTCCAATCAACATACAGCATGACCGACTGATGGGCTACAGCCCAATAGTAAAGAGTCTGGAGAAATGTACCATTTTATGCAGCATAGCTTCAAATAAATTCCTTTATTTTCCTCCTCATCTGTTGCATTAAAAAATATTTTTTAAACACAACTTAATCTGAGAGTTACTCTAAGCTAGTGGTTCTCAACCCGGGGGAGAGATCGGAAAGGGGGCGCAAATTGTTTAAGAAAAAGAAACACAGACAGGGCATCATTTGGGTACTCTGTGTATTTTACTGCATTTCAAACAGAATGTACATAAATTAAAAAACCCACGTTCCCTCTCCCTCTGCATTTTCTTTTTGCTGGGGAGAGGTGGAGCTTAGCCTGCCTTTTATCTAGCTGTCAGTGCAGACCAGTGCTGCCAACTTAGTGACATCTCAGACCCCTTTAGCGACTTTTTTTTTTAACCTTTTTTTTTGCAAAAAAAAGTGCCTAACGACAAATCTAGCAACTTTTTGGACAAACTTCAGCAACTTTCTAAATGTCGCCAGTACTGTCCTGCAAGCGCGAGGTCTTGTTTTTCTGCTGCACTCTCACCTCTCTCTGCATCTGCTCTGTTCAGTGAGTGGCTGAGAGCCAGAGCAACACATTCCGTTTATCGCATGGCAGTTGACATAGACGTGAATGTAAAAAGAAGTGAAAAATGTCATGGCTAACGAGATGCACCCTTTGTCCCAATTTGCATAATTCGTATGCGAATGTTTTTAGAATGCAAGACGAATGGAATGCAACAAGTTTTACATGTAAAATAGTACAAGTTATTACAGCCTAATTCTCTTGTTCAAAGTAGTTATAGTGTTCAGAAACATTTTTGATAATTCATGTTCCATACCTGTCCATTATATAGTTTTATAAAAGTCTTAAAAGCTATTTAAAAAATCATAAAAGTAATTTTAAAAAAGTATCTATCTATCAAAACAGATTATAGATTAGGTTATATACATGGATAGATAGATGGATAGATTTTTATATAGAATAGATAATCATTATACCTGGTCTCCTCCAATATGGGGGGGGTCGCCACATGATAGGGGAGGCTTGAGGGGGCTTTAGTTACAAAAGGTTGAGAACCTCTGATCTATCTGATCCACAATTATTGACAGTCTATCTATTTATCTATCTGTCTATCTAATCAACTCAATAACGATTGGCACTGTCTATCTTTCAGACTTGCTTTCTCAAGCCAACATCAAAGTTTGTCATGACGAACTTTACCTATCTAGTTATTATTCCTTTTCTGAGACCCAAAATTTTAAATTGCTATTCTTCCAAGAGCTTTCAAGCTACATGCACCAAACTAGGCCCAGACCATCAGCCTGTTCTGACTCGAGTTGCTTTGCTATACTTTTCTAAGTGATCTGAATTACGTAATTCCACTTACAGAATCTCAAAGTGGCCAAAATTTACATTGACTTTCAAGCTAATTCCACCAAACTCAGCACAGTCCTTCTGGCTGTTCAGACTGGTCAGATATACCGTTTTCTTGTTGCAGACGATCCCAAAAACTCTCATTCACTTACATTGACAGAATGTTCAGAGCCTGGCTCGGAATGTTCAAGATTTCAAACTCCAACTGTCAAAACTCACACACACCTACGTGCACGTGGCCTGAAGCTGCTCTTCTCTTCCTCTCACTCTGTCAATATACCTGTAACAGAGACTCTCACTTCATCTGTCTATCTATCTATCTATCTATCTATCCAACCCCAAAAGTATTTGCACTCTACCTATCCAACTCTTGAAGTATTGGCACGCTATTTATCTAACCCCACAAGTATTGGCACCCTAGCTGTCTTTCCACCTCTACAAGTATTAGCACACTATCTATCCAGCCAACTCTAAATGTATTGCCACCCTAGCTATCTGTTTAGTCCTACAAGCACCCGATTTGTCTAACTCCACAAGTATTGGCACCCTATCTATCTGTTTCTCTTTCTTTCTTAAAATGGGACATTACCTTCACATTTCAAATTGATAACTATTTTAACCTTTCAGGCCAGTTTGTCAAGCCAACATCAAAGTTTGTCATGATGAACTTTACCTATCTAGGTAAACAATTTTAATTCATGAGACTGGTGTAGATATTTAGCTAAAATGGACCTACGTTACTTATGATGTAGTTAAATGGAAATCTTGTTACAGTAGCCTAATTATGTTGCTTGAGAAGTGCAGAGCCCTTGAGAGAGAGAGTTGCGTCAACTCTGTTCACTCCAATGGACCAGTTTTTTACAGCAATGCTGTACCTTTGCTGTGATTTGGTCGGAACCCTGACTGGAAGACATCAAAACAGTTGTTTAGTTCTAAGTAATTGTTCAGCTGTTGAAAACCAGCTTTTTCAATAATTTTACTTAAGAAAGGGAGGTTTGATATGGGTCTATAATCGCTCATTAGTGACATGTCTAGATTGTTCTTTTTTAGGACTGGCTTGATGACTGTAGTCTTCAGGGACTGTGGGAAGAAACCTGAGAGAAGAGATGTGTTGACAATTTCTAATAGTTCTGAGGCCATGCAATTAGAAACCTTTTTGAAAAAGCCTGTTGGCAGAATATCAAGGCAGCAGGAGGAGGATTTCAGGTGTTGTATAATGTCCCCCAAGGTTTCATGAGTGATAGGATGAAATTGTATCATGCTAATTGAGTTGTTTTTAGGTGGACACAGAGACAGCATATATCCTGTACCTGACATGGAAACACGGATTGCTTGTCTAATTCTTTGAATTTTGTCAGTAAAGAAAGAGGCAAAGTCATTGCAGGCCCTGGTGGATAAAAAGTCAGAGGCTACTGACACAGGAGGGTTGGTTAGCCCAGTGGTTTTCAAAGTGGGGGCCGCCAGGGGGCGCCCGGGGGGCCTCAACAATTTGGTGTGAAAAATAAATAAATACATGATTTTCTCTTTCTCACTCTCAGACAACCACACACACACACACACACACACACACACACACACACACACAATCAATTCCTAATGTAATGTATTGTAAAGATGTAAGATGTAATTATAATAAAAAAGGGGGATATATTCAGAAGTCTGTATTTTTAATGTGTTTTAAAGACATCTTGCAAAAGGGGGGTCTCGGTCAAATGTTAATTCCATTTGGGGGGCCTTCTCCTGGAAAAGTTTGGGAACGCCTGGGTTTGCCTTTCGATAGTAGCAAACAAGGTGCATTCGTTATTATTGTTTTTGGAGATGGTGTAAGAGAAGAAGGACCGCCTTGTATTTCTCAGTTCTAAATTATAAATGCGAAGTCTCTATAGATGTCATAGTGAATCTGGAGATTTGTTTTTTGCCACCTGCGTTCAGCTTTCCGACACTCTCTCTTTTTCGGTTCTTACCAGAGTGGCATTTCTCCATGGAGATCTTTTCTTACCAGAGACCACCTTTACCTTAATGGGTGCAATGGTGTCGACAACATTTGTAATTTTAGAATTGAAATTATCTACAAGCTCATTTACTGAGACCCATGAGAGGGCAAGAGAAAGCCTGAATTTTTGATTACCTCTGTTCGAACTTTAGTATGCATGGAGATGGCGCTCTCAAAGAAAACACAGTAATGATCAGAGAGAGCAACATCAGTTACCACAACCTTTGAGATGTTCAGACCCTTGGAGATGATTAAATTCAGAGTGTGCCCCTTATTGTGCGTGGGCTCAGTCACATGATGAGTCAGTCCATAGTTATCAAGAACACCACACAGTTCTCTGTCCTGGGGGTTGTCAACATGGATGTTAAAATCACCAACAATAACTACACAGTCAAAGTCAATACAAATTATAGCGATTAGCTCGGCAAAGTCATCAAAAAAAAGGCTGTACAGTATTTAGGTGGCTTGTAAACATTTAGAAATATAGCTCGAGAAGAGGAATTCAACTGAAGAGCCACATATTCAAAAGAATAAAAATTTCCATAAGACATCTTACATTGTAGAGAGTCATTAAACAAAATGGCAACTCCACCTCCTTTCTTGTGTACCCTATTTTCACTTACAAAACTGAAGTTAGGAGGGGAAGATTCAATAAGAACAGCTGCACTGTTATCTTGGTCTAACCAAGTTTCAGTTAAAAACATAAAATTAAGATTGTACTTGATTATAAAATCATTAATTAAAATTGTTTTTTGCTGCCAGAGACCTAATATTTAATAAAGCTAAATTTAGTGTGTTAAAAACATTATCTGTCCCATTTTTTGCATCAGGCTGTGGCTGATGAGGAATTGATGCTAAATTTGCAGAATCTATAGAGCATTTTCTCTTTCTCAGCAGATTCACTATTCTATTTCTCTTACCTATCACCACAGGAATTGAAAAAAATACCGGCACACTGGGCCCAGCATATATCAGTTGGAGCCTGCTGTATTGGAGTGTGACAAATGTGTCAAAACTGGCTGAGGACTAAATGTCAATGGTGGAGGTGGATGGTGAGGGCCGTTTAGGGGAAAGAAAATGGAAGTAGGGTGGGGGGTAAGTTTAGTCCCAGCATTAACCAGCTCTTTCATATAGTCAGTGAACTCCAAGAGGAGGGAGGAGGGAGAGAGGGTGTCTGAAGATAGGGGTGTCTGAAGATGGGGTTCGGGAGGTGAAGAAGGTAAATCCTCAAGGTAAATCCTCAGGGGTGCATTGTGGTGCAGGGGCCCTCCTAATTTTGACCACAAGATGAAGCACAAAGATGGTGGGAATAACATCTGGCTCAGCCTAATCTTGGCCTTTTTGGTCCTGACAAACTGGTGTGCCATCAAAATGTACCTGCAGAGTGTTTTGAATTTACTTCCCACACACAACAACGTTTTGTCTACCCACATACTGTACATGTCCCCATAGTGGTTAAATGCACATTATTAGGGAACACTTTATACATAGTTAAAAGACACCTAAGAACATGAGCCCGAAGACCTGCAAGGAGATGGCACTGTCACCTTGAGTCTCAGCTACCTGGGTTTTGCAAGTCTTTTACTGTTCCTTATTTGTAATAAACCTAATATTAAACTTTCCCATGGTGTGGTCTTTGTGAGAAAGTGAAAGTATATTTAAGTATGATTACCTCACAATTGTTTTGATTTTCTAATGTTTTGTTATATTTAGATTGCTCCTGCTGATTTAGCCAACCATTTTTTCCTCCTCTCCATATTAGTGGGGACACCATCCATTCATACTCCTTTCTCTGAGTGATTGGAGCATCCCCATGTAGCACAACAAACCATGGTGGACACTATACAAGGGCAACATGGAGGAAAGGACAGACAAAATGCTTGACATGCTTTTCAGTTTATTAGAAATTTATTTATAAATCCATTGCTGTAAATAAGTACATAGTAAAAGTCTGCACACACACACACACACACGGTCACAGTGGGAATCAAACACTGACGGTGTGAGGCAACTATGCTAACCACTAAGCCACAATGTGCCTGTATGAACCTGTGTTTAAATTTAATATTCTATTTATTATTATTATTAAGCTATAAGATTAATTTCATTTCACTTAATTACATTTTACATTTCACTTATTTTCAATTTGTTTTCTAAGATAACACACTTAACTTCATGCTGCTACTGCTAGTCCATTGACCCATTGAGCAGTGAGTTGACAATCACTGATAGTATCCTGTCTCTTGTCCTATCTGAAAGTCATTAAGATGACATTAGTGATTGCCCTTGACCAACTTAGAAGTTTAAGAACATAAACAATATTAATTAAAAACAACAGCAACACAGTCTTTAACCATGGTATGTTAACAAGGCAGGTAACACTAATTGGCCACACTGATCCTCAAATATTAGTGGATTTTATTATTTTTTAAACAACACTGATGTAACTTATATACATACTACATACACATGTCGTGTTATATAAATATTCTAAATCAATGCATTTATTGCCTCCTAATTACCAAAAATCGCAGTTCTGTCTCTCTAATTCTATGAATTTAAAAAGCCCGCAAATAACTTCCTGGAACTATCTGAAGTCTGCATGAATCACGTGATGATCAAGCATTTTGAACTTCTTTTGGTGTAACTCTCTTTCTCTCAAAGGCTCTGGAGAAGTGGTCCAATGCCAAGCTCACATACAATGACAGAAGCTGAATAGAAATTAATTTGTGACAGTTTTTCTTTTAATTGTAGTGGTTTTGAAATCAATTTATAAACATCATATCTAAGCCCTGTGTTTAATTGCCCAAATTGCAGTTGCATTTTGTACTCGCATGCTCCCAAACCCCTAGGGGGTTCTCATCTTTGTCACCTTTTTCACCCCTGATGAGTTTGCATACTTGTCCTGTATTTTTAGTGAAGTCTATTCATTTCACCAAATAACATGTTTGAGATTTAATGAAAATATACTGTATGTGGATTACCTAAAGGAGACCTGAAGGAGACTTACAGAGAATTTCTTGATTTATTCCAACATTTATCAACTGTGTTCACACGTAATGTTTTTATTTATTTTTATTTTTTTTAAGCTGTTAGCACTTGTTTTACATAATAATACTATGGAGCAGACTGTGTTTTCAAAAACACCCCGGGCTTCTTTTGGGATGCTCTCAACTGCATTTTGGACCAGCGTTTTTACATAGCGTTACGTAACACAGCCTAACTTTGTTTAGCTACACTACGTTAGATACTAAGGTTCAGTCAGCTAAGATAGATAGATACATTAGATGCTAAGGTACAGCTCCAAGAAACACTTAAGGCACTGCACCTAAGCCTAAGCCTTTGTATGGTAGGGAAAACCCTGTTTTACAGGGTGGTAGCTTAAGTTGATGTCTAATTTATGCTTGAATAGATCCACACTATCATTAACTTTGTGAATTCTTTATTAACAGTTACAAGTAGGGATGCACCGATACCACTTTTTTTCAGACCAAGTACTTACATTTGGGTACTTGCCGATACCAAGTACCGATATGAGTACTTCACACTTTTCGGAATGCCCCACGTCTGAAGCATGTCATCAAACGCACCTGCTATGGCTTGGCCAGTGTGCGAACCCCTAAACTGCGTTGCTTGTTAAACGACTCTCTGGGGAGTAAAATCCTCATCAATCCACTGTGCTGTTAAACTTATAAGAGACATTGGGCTGTCACTGCTAGTCCAAATATCAGTGGTGAAGTCATGCAGCTTTGGTAATGCGGTATCTGTAATGTGGTGATGGCTGGGAATCTCATACTTCGGCTCAAGTACACCAAGAAGATGACGAAATCCTGTATTATCTACAACTCACAACGGTTGGTCATCAAGAGCAGTGAACTGGGTAAGAGCTTCTGTTATTTTTACTGCCCATGGGTTGTCTCTGGACATTTTCCCTCGCTTCTCCAGCATTTGCTGCAATGTTGGTTGTTCCTGTTTACCGCTGCTAGCATTAGCAAACTCTTTGCACTCGGCATTATGTTTGTTCTTTAGATGTTTAATCAAACTGCTTGTGTTAAATTAGCTATTTTTTACCCCATCCTCTTGACAGTTTAGCAGAGCATAGTTTGCAGTCTGCTCTATTTTTATCATGATCACTTATCTTAAAATATCTCCAAATTGCTGACATTGCTCCTCTTCCGACTACTTGCTCAACTGACGAGAGGTTAGGCTGTGTCACGTTGTCATAAAGTGGTATCGGCGCGGTTGTATCGGGGTAGTTTTACAAGTACGAGTACGAGTACATGAGCACAGTATCGGGCTAACACCCGAGTACTGGTATCGGTATCGGTGCATCCCTAGTTACAAGTCTGGCTTGGTCTTAGAATGTCTTGCATAGAACAATGTATAGTGCACTATACATGAACAATCTGAAAGGGCAATTCAAATACCTGGTTTGGCGGCATCAATAATGTAGAAGAACTTCAGTTTACTACTGTAATTCTGAGTAGTTCCATTAAATATTCAGTTATTTTTATTACCAAATTATATTGACCTTTGAGAATACTGAGGCTTGTTATAAATCTCAGGGCTGAGATGGCAATATGAATCATCTTGTTACTGATGCAACATTTAAAACCTCAGGTGATGATAAAACATTCATGTTTGAGGTCTTAAAGGCTACAGAAATCACAGGAGTTTTTGTAATATGTGTAACAGGAAAGAGCTCAACAGAGATTGTATTCTGTGACACAGGTGTAAAGAAGTAAGAACACTTCATTGTACAAAACTTTGGTCAACGCCTTAAAAAAAAAAAGATTACTTAGCCTATTTTTTCCTAAAAATATGGAAGGTCAAATATTAACGCTTGCTCAGATGCTAGTGAAGTCACTACATTTTCTTCCATTTATGTGAGTTAACTATGCTTCCCACCCAGAGAACAGGGACAGTTTTGCTCATTTTCTCAGACTTGCAGACATGGATGACCGTGGCATCTTTGGGATTCAAACTCACAATCTCCTCACAGTGAGAGTAGTTTATATTATAGATCTTGGCAATAATGTTCCTGCTCATTATATGTCTATATGTGCTCTTGCACTCCTTGCTCTCCTTGTTCGCTCTGGCTGGTTTTGTGGAACATTCAGCGCTGTCAGTGAGTTTGATGTAAATGTTATAAGAACCATTGACCGTTGATTGTGCCATGCAACCCGCCCAAACATCCCCCGATATCAGCCAGCCTTGTGAGATACTTTATTCTTTATTCCCGACTTTTTCTTCAGGGTTTACAATCAACATTCATTGCTGTCAGTGGATTTTAGTTTCTGAAAGTCACTGAACAATGAGTGTAACTGTGCCTGAATTTCCTGCCTCACCATGGGAGAAAGAGACATACTACACATTCACCCTCTGGGCCCTGCTTTCCCCTTTCCATTTTTAGCTCTCTAAAGCTGTAAGGCTTGCTTGGTTGTTCTCCCTCTTTTTTTTGCTCTTCCGCAAAGATCTCAAGCCTGCCTCGTGGGATTAATTGAAGGTTGTGTGTGCAGACGCATTTGTGTCTAGCAAATGGAAGGAAGCGGAAGATGAATGTGTAATCATGTTCTTCTCATTTAGCGATTTTGTTACTTAAATTATATGCTGCACTCGCTGCAGGCTGGAATGGGCTTAAATACTGCATTTTGGATGTATATCAGGGGGATGCGATCTGGATGAACGAACGGTTTGCCAGTTCATGAATGTTTCCTCTTGCGTGTTCCTCACAGAGCAAATCCCAGCCCTAACCCTCAGTTTTCTGAATTATCTGGACATTAATGTGAAATGTTCCTCTAGTACTTTTAAACACAGAAACCCATTGGTGTAAAGTAATGCAGGAAGTTATTCAACATAAACAATTAAATCAATGTTAAGACAAAGAGGTATTGACTGATTTGGTCTCTGAAGGAAAATCCAATCCAGTATCCAGAAATAAATGACTATCTGACTATCTGATGGGCACACTTTGACCAAAGCATGCTGATTTTAATGTATTAATGGAAACTGGGCTAAAAGCTGTGGTAACACTTTAGTAAAAATGAGTGCATTTTTTTTTTTGATCCTCTGAATATTGATGGAATAATGTCATCACATTGTTATATAGTATATAACACAAGACTCGTGTTCACCTCATGTTTGTGTGGGTTTCTTTCCACCCCTGAAAACCATGCCATGCCGGTAAGTGGAATAGCTACACTAAATTTCTGCTATGTGTGAATGATTGGCTGAATGTGATTGATTCTTATCTCTTAAATCTATGTTAGACTCCTCTAATCCTAGAGCCACTTTTGCATTGATGCTTTAGGCATGTTTCTCCTCTTCTGCATTTTTTCCGTCCTCATCTCAGGTTCTTTGTACACTTCCTCATCTTTTCTTTTAAGTTGCATTGTCTGTCCTTTTCAGACCACAAGGGGGCCCTCTGCAACTGATGGAAGGTTGTAAAGTCATGTCCATAAGTATTTGGACAGTGACACAATTTTTGTCATTTTACCTCCACCACCACAATGGTTTTGAAATGAAGCAGTCAATGTGTGCTTGACTTTCAGCTTTAATTCACGGGATTTAACAAAAATATTGCATTAACCGATTAGGAATTACTGCCATTTTTTACAGTCCCTCCATTACAGGAATTACAGTCCCTCGATTTTCACAGGCTCAAAAGGGCTGTGGTAGCTCAGTAGTTAAGACAATAAGACTACTGATCGGAAGGTCATGGGTTAAAATCCTACCAAGCTGCCAGTGCTGGGCCATTGAGCAAGGCCCTTAACTGCTCAGTTGTAGAAAAATGAGATAAATGTAAGTCGCTCTGGATAAGGGCGTCTGCCCAATGCCATAAATGTAAATGTATTTGACTGACAAACAGTATCATGGGCAGGTGTGGCCAGCTTCCTTGTTATTTCATGACAAATTAAGGAGATAATAGGGCTGGAGTTGATTCTAAGCATTGAATTTGCATCTGATATTCTTTCTGGACCCGACTGTAATTTAGAAATTTATTAATAAATAACCGTATGGTAAAATCATTGATCTCACCTAAGAAATAAGCTAAATAAAGGTAAATAAATTCTTGAATCCTTGAAAAAAATGCTCTGAGCTTTGGTCAGTTCCATATTTTCTGGGGCATGAATATATGGTTATTGACATGCATTCTTTTGTCATCCATTACAAGAGACAGATGCTTGTTGACCAACCAACTCTTATGTTAAGCACAATGGGCCTCACTCATGAAACATGAGCAAAATGATTTTTTTGTAAATGTTTTGTATGTTCAAAATGTTAGTTGGTTCAAAACTAATTTACACCTGCTCCCAACCATGCATAAATGATGCGTAAAACATCCAAATGTTTTGTGTTCTTTCAGGCAAACTGATGACCCTAATTAGTTAATTATTTCAATGTGAAAATAAATTATTTAAAACAAAAATTATTGAAAACACCTGCGCAGTCTGTTTTCCTTTTTATTATAGATTATTATTATTCTGAGCACCAGTAATAGCCTATAACTTTTCTAAAACAGTATGTAATGAAAACAAGTACACAAAAATATTTGCTCTAAACTTGAACGCGATTGTCATGTTAAATTGATAAGTAGCCTAATGTGCACATTATAAATTCATAATTGTTCTGAATTATTTTAAAATTGTGTTTAATTTCTTTATGCAAAATTATTCAGTTATTCATTAGCTGATTCGCAATCATGACATACTAAAAATGTTGCCCATTTAAGTAGTTTCAATATAGTTAGCTACTTTTTGTTAGTAACTTGTAGTGTAGCTAGCTAATTTTTTAAAAGGGTAGCTTGACTTTAGCTTAACTACTTCAAACTATGAGTAGCTTGTAGCTTGAGAAGCTACAGTTGCAAAGTAGCTTCCCCAACGCTGTTCTCATTGTAGAAGAAGTGCAGCTTACACAGAGAGAAAGTATAGATAAGCATGGGAAAAATAAATAAATTCATGCTATGATAAATTCAATATAACCCTTTTCAGTCAGTCTATATAACAGGATATAATTACTAATTACATGTTTTTCTGGGTAGTTTGAGTGATTTTTATTTTTATTTATTTATTTATTTATTTATTTATTTTTGCCAAAACAAAACTAGTCTGTGCCATAGTTCCAGAGTATCCAAAATCTATGAAATCATTAAAATCTGGGAAGTTAAGTGAAGTGTAGTATAGAGAGGTCAAGTGATGTGAAATGGTCAAAATAATTTTTTTTTACTGTGGCAAATATTTCTCACAATTAAATAATTCCTCTCAGTCCTCTCTTTTCTTTTCTTTTTTTAGCCATATTCTCATGTGTTGAAATCCAACTTCCTGGACAAACCTCATCATAAAAAAATAATTTAAATCATTCAACTATACTTCTTATACATATATTTATACTTCATAAACATATATTCACCGGTCACTTGCTCATTTTTACACCTGGACAATTGCTCATTTTTACACCTGGACACAGCCAATCAAGTGCCATCAGTACAATGCATAAAATCATGCAGGTACAGGTCAATAAATGTACAAGCTTCAATTAATGTTCACATCAAACATCAGAATGGAGAATGATCTCTTTGACTTTGATCATGGCATGTGAGTTGGAACCGTATGAGCTGGTTTGAGTATTTCAGACTGCTGTTTTCCTGGGAATTTCACACACAACAGTCTATAGTTTACACCAAAGGCATGAGAAAGAGCAGTGCTACACAATGGTATATTAGGCCAATGCACATGACTTCTTTGTAATGTCTTGCAAACGTTAGCATCTAGTTCTGAGCCTTGTATATTGTGATTGCTATTCCTGTGTTTTGATCCCTGACGTGACCTTTTGACTACTTTTTGTTGGATATCCATACCTGTCTGTGTTTGACCATTGCTATCATTATGACATTGAGTTTTGGATTATGGCTTGGCTTTGTTAATAAACTTTCTGTACATGGATCCTCAATTATCAATTATATTATCATTATTATTATTATTATTATTATTATTATTATTATTATTATTATAAGACATAGTATAGTATGTCAAGGAGTCCTTCACTTTTAACTGTGGCTCCAGCATGGTTGCCTCACAAAACCGACTATACGGCGCTCATGCCAACCAACTACAACAAATCTCTAGTAGGAGCTCATTCGTGAATGCTGAGGTACCATCAACAAATCAGTGGCACAAACCCAGAAGTATGTATGCAAAAGCCTTGCATAGTGCAACCAGATAAATATGATAGCTCACCATTAAAGGGATTTTCTTATGCAATGTTCTCCCTCTATCTACCCTAGATCTATCAACAATATTTACAATTTGCTGGGAAATTATGGTCAACATCATAAGAGCCCAGAGGGATGAGGCCATACCCCCAGACTTTCTGCCAAAAAAGAAAAAGTGATGCACAAAAGCAGTTTATCCAGTTGGTTCTTACCAAACTCAGTTCTGATCACCCAGGAATACAGAGAACCATAAATATTGAGCAATATATTATTTTAATAACATGAAATAATTTTCATGTTAATGAACATTGTCTTTTTACCTCCGAGCAAGTTTACCAGGTTTTGCCTATAATGGACATACATTGCAGATGCGCACCAATGGTAAAGAATGATGAGTCTACTATTTCCTATATTTGAACAAAGGTTTTGTGCATTTTGTTTGTAGAAGTTGGGGTATGAGTTTTGTGCAACCCTTATAGAAATCACAAACATCTAAAATCTCACATTTATATATATATATATTCAGATTCTTTATTCAGTGCTTTGTAGAAGCACCTTTGGCAGTAATTACAGCTTTTTTTTTTTTTTTTTTACAGCTTTACAGTGATTTTTGTTCACCAAAACTAACTGATATTTTTCCCCAATCTTCGTTTAGGTGGGCCTGTGTTCACTTTAGCCTCAAATTCCTTTTGTTGGCTCCTCCTGGTTCAGCATGTTGTATGTTCTGAGGTGCTTTTGTGCTTACAGCAGTTGTAAAGAGTGGTTATTTACAGTATTAGATACCATTAAAGTGCTGTCAGCTCAAACCAGTTCTCTCTGACCTCTTATCAGCAAGGCGTTTCCACCCACACATCACTGTTTTTTTTCTTTTGCATGATCCTGTGTCAACTCTAGAGACTGTTGTGTGTGAAAATTCCAAGAGATCACCAGTTTTTGACATAAACCAGCCTGTATTTTTTCCCATTCTAATGTTCAATGTGAACGTTACCTGAATCTCTTAACCTGCACGATTTTATGCATATGTCACTATGAGACTCCTCGATTACTCCCATGTCAAGCATATCCTTAATAATAGAAAGTACGGGATGTTAGTGCAACATTAGGCTGGTTTTGTTGACGATCAATTACTCTCACTTGGTCAAAGGCATGCCTCAGGTTCTCATTGCATGACTGCTCCCAGGGGAAATCCCAGAGGGGAATCCCCACCATCCTTGTCTCCCTGATGTAGAGCTTATGTAGATGGCCCCAGCACCGCCTCCCTAGCCAACGCTGTGCATATCCCACATTGTGCCTCACTACTACGGGATCCATCTACAAACATTTCTCACTAATGCCTGAAACCCTTTAATACTGACTGGCACCAGCAGATATTCATGAACATCAGCTTAATAAAATTGAGGAACGTGTTAAGGACATTAGGCATTGGATGCTTATTAACTTCCTTTTACTTAATTCGGACAAGACAGAAGTACTTGTACTAGGACCATGTGTAGCTAGAAGTAAACTTTCTGATTACATAGTTACTCTGGTTGGTCTTTTCGTTTTGTCACGTGCAGCAGTAAAAGACCTTGGTGTGGTTATTGACCACATTTGACGCTCATGCAGATAGTATAACTAGGACAGTCTTCTTTCATCTCAGAAATATTGCTAAGATAAGAAATATAATGTCACTACATATTGCAGAAATGCGTTCATGCTCTCCTCACCTCTAGGCTAGATTATTGTAATGCCTCATCACCTCTAGCCTAGATTATTGTAATGCCTTACTGTCTGGATGTTCCAGTAGGAGCATAAAGAAGCTCCAGATAGTCCATAATGCAGCTGCAAGAGTCCTTACTAGAACCAGAAAATATGAACACATCACCCCGATCTTATCCACACTGCATTGACTCCCAGTGAAATTTTGCATTGATTATAAAAATACTACTACTAACCTACAAAAGCACTAAACGGTCTCGCGCCACATTACTTAAGCAAACTTTTGGTCTTCTGTGATCCGTCACGCGTACTTAGATTAAAAGGTGCAGGCTATTTGTTGGTACCTCAAATAGTGAAGGCTACAGCAGGGGGAAGAGCTTTCTCTTACAAAGCCCCACAGTTATGGAACAGCCTTCTAATTAGTGTTTGGGACTCAGACACAGTCTCAGTGTTTAAGTCTAGGCTGAAAACGTATTTCTTTATTCAAGCTTACCATGAATAGACTTTCTTTTACGCAAAGTACACAGTCTTATCCATCACAGGTTGGTAACCATACCAAATGATTTCTCCTTCTCTTTACCTCCCTCTTCCTCTCTCCTTCTGTCGAGCCACACATGATTTTATGGAGATGCCAGTGATCCCGACCCTTTCTGCGCTCTGGACCTGCCTGATCCATCCGGATGCCCTACCACTGGATGGAGCTCCCATCAACTGGAGGCTGCAGCCTGGAGATTGCTTGAAGTACCATGAAATGGTTTTGGACCTCAATTCCACATGGACATTCTCACGGTGGTTGCTGGGACTATGGTTTCTACTATGGCCTTGGGACTGCAATTACCACATGCAGTTTTGCACTCAGGTCTCCTTTGGTGAACAGTGGACTAGTTCAGCAAAGACTTCATGTAAAAACCATAATGAACTTTCTTTTACTTTCACACTATCCGTTGTTACCCAGATGAGGATGGGTTCCCTTCTGAGTCTGGTTCCGCTCAATGTTTCTCCTTCATATCATCCTAGGGAGATTTTCCTTGCCACCGTCGCCACTGGCTTTCTCAGTAGGGATAAATTAACACACTTAAAATTAGGGCTGCAACTAACGATTATTTTCGTAATCGATTAGTTGGCCGATTATTTTTTCGATTGATCGATTAATCAGATGGGGGGCGGGGCAAACTTTCAGTACTTTTTTGTTGTTGTTTATTTAACATAAAATCCATAAACTGAGTGTTACAAATATAAATTCAGACTAAAACTTTACACATCTGTTTATCCAAAACAGAAAAGAACCCAACACACACACACATGAATATTTATTATTAATTTAGGACTGTAGTTTAATTCAGTGCTTTTTTGAATGTATATATATTATATATAATTTATTTAATAGTATTTATGCATTATTTTTTATGGATGCACAAAAAGCACAGAATTAAACCACAGTCCTAAATTAATAATAAAAACTCCCTTTCACTGCACCTTGTGGTTTCTGTTACTCACTGCCTTTAGACATGTTGTTTTACTTATGTTTACTTTTGATCATAATGTTTTAATTAGACATTACAGATCTTACTCGCGCTGCACACTGTATCACTGCGTCTACACTACACGTGATCAGTAACGCGGCCTCGTTACTAACACATCAGTTCCGTTATAATAAACGACAGAATTTACACTGCAAGCGCGCAAATACAACATATAATGACAATAAACTTAAATTGAATTAAACCTTTTAAGCAACTTGCGACCGCATCACTGTCATGCTCGTGCTAAACAAACTCCGCTTTATAAAGTTTGATCTTCTCTGCTGTGTTTAATATAAAAGGACTTGGAGGTCGCACACTTTCTTCCTCAGTCGCGTGACGATTTCGCTTCCGTCTGATGGTGACTGAGGTCATGTTGGGAATAAAAGGTAACACTGACAGAAATAGTAAATTGAAGGAAGTCAGTGTCGGGGACTGGGTATTAGGCTAAAGCTAGCGGCATCGCATTACGTCCATGTGGCGTCATGCACTGTCGACTAGGAAGCGAATTATACTTCCAGTTAGTAAAAAACCGCTAGTGTTCTATTTGAGATGATATTACCTTTCTAAAATCCACACACTAGACGGTAGTGCAGAGTGCACAGTGTAAGTGTACAGTACTTAATTTGGGAGACAACTTTAGCATTTACTCTCCGAAGCGTGTTTTCGGAAGAGAAGTAACGTAATGAGTAAATCTCCCCCTTACCGCACACAGACCAACTAATCGATTTTATCGATTAGTTGTTGCAGCTCTACTTAAAATCTGTATCCTGTGTTTATATGTTTCTGTAAAGCTGCTTTAAGACAATATCCATTGTAAAAAGCGCTACACAAATAAAATTGAATTTAATTTAACTTCTTTTGTGCCCAAACTTGAGGCTTATGTGTATTGTGTCATCCTTTTTCTTTGCCTTGTTGCAGTCAAGCTGATTACAGAGAAGACAAGGGGTGTGTGTGTGTGTGTGTGTGTGTGTGTGTGTATGTGTGTGTGTGTGTGTGTTGTGTGCGTGTGTGTTTGGACAAGAATGCAAGTCGCTCTCTGATTAATGGCTCATCTTTTTGCTGTACTCATTAAACAGGTCTGTAGATTTTCAGCATTCTAGCCATTCCTCTGCTCTTATATCTTTGCAGTTTTGCTTCCTGCTGTACAGGTGTGGGAAATTCCCACCTGGACATTTAGAGGTGATAAATAAAACCACCTTTGGTTTACTGTGTACAGATCTCAGGATAGACACCTGCTTAATGAGTTGTGTATGTAATAAATATGTTTATATAAATTACATTAATAAATAGATGCCTTTTCATATATATATATATATATATATATATATATATATATATATATATATATATATATATATATATATATATATAATGACATTTGGCAGACACCCTTAACCAGAGCAACTCTCACTTATACAACTGAGCAGTTGAGAGTTAAGGGCCTTGCTCAAGTAGCAGCTTGGCAGTGCTGGGATTTGAACCTTTTTTCCAATCAGTTGTCCAATGTCTTAACCACTGAGCTACCACTGCCCTGTTATTATTCTGATCTATAAAGTATTTAAAAATTTCCAAATGCACATGTTCTCTTTTCTGTGACAAAAGAGGAAGCCATTTTAGTGGCCTGTAAAGGTCAGACGGATCATGTTAAGCAATTGATGGTGCATTCACAACAATTTAATTAATATTTATAATGATGTGTAGGCATATATAGGTGTATGTTAGGAGGCTATTTCATGTTTTTTTAACGATGGGAAAAATCGGTGTTTATACGAATAGCACTTCCTCATTGACTATGCTTTCAGAACACAGAAATCAGTTTAACAAACACAAACTAATGAAAAAATAATAAATTAGATTTTATGTACTGAATCTTCAATGTACTGATCTTAATAAATCTTAATTCAATATCAGCTTCTCTTTCTTCTGCTTCTTCAGGGCCCACACTCTTTTCCTAGAGATGAAAGAAAACAATTTCAGTTGACTAAACAATTACTTTTATTTACCTAAAATCTTTCAAGAAATGGGCATATTGCTTAAATATGCTTATGCTTACGTTAGTTTCTGGATGCTGTCTGTCACCCAGGGTTGAGTTGGATCAGCACACATTTTTCTGCCTCCATATGTGTGGAAACTAACAAGCGGGATAAAAACAAATGATTTTAATATGATTATTCAATGAAGTGCATGACAGAAGAGGAAAGAGATGAAAGAAGAAAATGCATGTGTATGTATACAGAAACTCACATAATAGCATTGATGTTGCAGATTGCATGGATGGTCTGGATTGAATATCCCCTGATTAAATGAACAGGGAGCTGTCCTTTAGAATATCGCCTGCAACATGCTAAACAATTAATAAGAAATAAGTATATTAGCATGTATGATTTTAGTTTCTTAAAGCAAACTACTTTTTTTTCTGCTCATCCTCAGTACCTTTACACAGTACAGAACACATTGAAATGTAGTAAATTTAAGGCATTCATTCATGAAGTAAAAGAAACAAAAAAAAGATACCACATGCCAAGAGCAGTTCACGTGTGCAGAGATTTGTCTTTCTAGTTGCATACTGATAACAAAGAAACAGAAAGTGAAAATCTTACCCCAAGCAGCAGTGTCTTGACAGAACAAACTGACTGTCAGAAGCAGCAGAAACATGACAGCTGCACCACTAATCTGGGCCATTGTGTCTGAGTTACTTTCCAGGTGGTTTGTGTCCCTTTGTCTGAGAGCAGAAGCTTTATACCTCTCATGATGGAAAATCCTCACCTGACGAGACCAGTGGGTTTTCCAATTCCACACGTGCTTGAATTGGACTTTCTCGGTCAATGCAATGAGGAAGAGGTTTACATAAAAAGGAATTTGGGGAACTACTGAGGTCATGCTGTACTATTATATCTGACATTCATTGTAGTGTGTGCCACAGTGATGAAATAACATTTAGATATTTTTAAAGCATAATTGATTTCAACTGCAGCTGATGATGACTCTTAATTATTTAATCACTAGTTGCTTACATATATATATATATATATATATATATATATATATATATATATATATATATATATATATATATATATATATATAAGTATCTCACAGAATATCAGTATCTCACCGCAGGGCAGTATTCCAGCATGATAACGACCCCAAACACACCTCCAAGATGACCACTGCCTTGCTAAAGAATCTGAGGGTGAAGGTGATGGACTGGCCAAGCATGTCACCAGACCTAAACCCTATTGAGCATCTGTGGGGCATTCTCAAACGGAAGGTGGAGGAGCACAAGGTCTCTAACATCCACCAGCTCTGTGATGTCGTCATGGAGGAGTGGAAGAGGACTCCACTGGCACCCTGTGAAGCTCTGGTGAACTCCATGCCCAAGAGGGTTAAGGCAGTGCTGGAAAATAATGGTGGCCACACAAAATATTGACACTTTGGGCCCAATTTGGACATTTTTACTTACGGGTGTATTCACTTTTGTTGCCAGCGGTTTAGACATTAATGGCTGTGTGTTGAGTTATTTTGAGGGGACAGCAAATTTACACTGTTATACAAGCTGTACACTCACTACTTTACATTGTAGCAAAGTGTCATTTCTTCAGTGTTGTCACATGAAAAGATATAATCAAATATTTACAAAAATGTGAGGGGTGTACTCACTTTTGTGAGGTTAACTTTAAGCTCTAACAGTATACAGTCTCCTCCAAAACTATTGGAACGGCAAGGCCAATTAATTTTTTTTGTGCTATACACCAACGACATTTTGGTTTGAGATAAAAAGATTGATATGAGACAAAAGTTTATGATTTCAGCTTTTATTTCCTGGTATTTACATTTAGATGTGTTGAACAACATAAAACACAGAACATTTGTATCAGACCACCCGATTTTTAGGCCAGCAAAAGTATAGCTAGAGATCAGTCTTAAAATAAAAGAAAGTAAATAACACTTAATATTTGGTTGCATATCCCCTGCTTGCAAGGACTACATCAAGCCCGTGACTCATTGATATCACCAAATTGTTGGTTTATTCTTTTGTGATGCTTTTCCAGGCTTTTACCGCAGTCTCTATTAGCTGTTGCTAGCAGGTGAAATGCATGCTCAATTGGGTTAAGGTCTGGTGATAAATTATGGATACACACCATAGGGGAATCACTGAGAAAAAATGCATTAGTTATTTTGAAATGATCTTTTCTTGTATGTACAGTGCAAATCTTCCTAGTTGCCCACTACTAATTATTGCTGATGGAGTTTTTGATTCCAGACATAAAGGTGAAACCTGCCTCTGTGCGTCAGTCCTGCACAAATTAAACTCCATCCCTTGCATCAGTGTGAATGTGCTTCTGAGAATTTCTGTGAATTTCCACTCACTTAGCTCTCTCTGGACCACTAACCTCTGACTGGCAATGGCATCTGTACTGTAATAGTGCACAACAATGTTGACTTAATATACCAAAACTCTGTTTACAGTACTGTTTACAATAAACCAGCATTATATGCAATAGTCATACCTCTTGGAGATGTTAAGCATTCGACACCTGCTCGAAGAAGCGTAACTCTGAAAAGTGATGACAGATTTCTCCTCAGGGAATGTTCACTGTGAATCATTTCAGAGCTTTGCTACTTCCATTATATGGTAGGTGGGTCAATATTTTGTCTAATTATGTTAATGTTCACTATTAGTTTTTTTTTATTTTATTGGCACGTAGGTTTTATTTTATTCACATAGTGTTGCTTCCTAGTGGGGCACATAGTAGTGGTGCATCCTAGACACTCACTTTGGCAGGCACACATTTTTTTGCATGGGTTTTAGGCCAGCGTAACCACAGACATATAAATTCATAGATACCTCATTGGCCACTTTGGCCCATTGCAGTGATACATCAGCGCGTCCTCCATATTGATCTGGGCAAGACTGCGCTATAAACAAATACAAGTAAACAGGGCAGCTAGAGTTTTTCTGGATAAAAACCACAATAATGTTTACATTTCTCAAATTATTTCAATGGTTTATGAGCTGCGTCAGAGGTCAGGAACCTTTTCAGCTGGCAGAGCCATAAAAGCCAAAAAAAAATAAAAATTCTTTAAAGAGAAAAGTAAAAGTTTTTTAAAAAAATGTTTTTATATATGTCTTCTTCTTCTTATAGTTATTATCTTAACTATTATTGCATAATTATGAAAAGTAGTAATGCAATAAAGGCTATTTCACATTTTGCATGTTCTTGACCTAACAGCCTAATAGGCCTATATGTGGCACTTGGACTTCATTTAACCAACTATGATAGATTCATCAAATGGTAAATCAATACAACATGCCGTACATAAGTGAGAATAAACTGAACACTACTTACCATTAATGTGAATGGTTATTTCCAAATATGCAAATTTGTCTTTCTGTTCGTCTGTCTGTTCTGGCTGGAAAGAACAATACTTGCCATCTTTTTTTCTTTTAGCCATTTCACCTTTGTTTAAAAAACTGGAATCACACTGGCTATGTAGTTTTCAACCGATTTATGAATTAGCATAAGCATAGATTTGGCTTATTTTTCTTGGTTAATAATGGTGGCGACAATCTCTAATGTAATATAATTTAATGTACATGAAATGTGCATTTTTTTCATTGTGGAAATGGCTTTTTCTGTCTTCAACCCCATCATTTTAGCTTTTATTGTGCTCCAGCTCAGAACACAGCTCGTTCACTTTGAAATACTGAAATAAATAGTACAAATAATTGTGTATCTTTCAGTACTATTAATTGAACATCATTGAGAAAATGGAACAAAATTGGCAAATACAAATCAAATAGTGAGGCAGTCAGTCTGCTTTCTATATTTTTATTAGCAATGAAAAGATACAGATATACTCCAGACAATTACAAAGATAATTATTACATAATCCTTAAACATCTGGTAAAACATTTACAGTTGCACTCTTAAAACAGATGTTATTTTTAATACATCATGTGTTAACTTTTAACACACCTGCATGTCGATTTTGTGTTTATTTCTACAAAATCCGTGTGTTTGCACATTTAACACATGCTGTGTGATATTTAACATCTTTTTGTGGAAATATTTAACACATCATGTGTGTTAAAAATAAAACATCATGTGTTCATTTTTAAAACACCTCTGTGTCTAGTTAAGGACAACACATTTTGTGTTGCTTTCAACACAATCCGTGTGTTAGCACATTTAACACATGCTGCCCCACTCCCTTCCATTTGAAAAGCTCTAAAAGAGTGTTGGTTAGTTGTTAGCTACAAAATATGGACAAATGCCTTTGGGCTTCAACTGAGAAATTGTGTTACAGAATCCCAAATGTGTAATTTTGTAAATGTCTCCTCC
Source organism: Ictalurus furcatus (assembly GCF_023375685.1). NCBI lineage: Eukaryota > Metazoa > Chordata > Actinopteri > Siluriformes > Ictaluridae > Ictalurus > Ictalurus furcatus. The sequence continues at coordinate 11,420,511 of NC_071274.1, forward strand.
ACTCTCCTAATGAACAAAATGGCGCTGTAAACTCACCATGAAAATCTAGCTAACTTGTGAATATTTATTTTCCCTGCCTTTAGCATCTCAAGACCTAAGGTTTGTACAACCTAATTAAATCAACCAACATTACAGAGATAGTGGAAAGCATTACAACCTAAAGCCCATCCACTCTTTTTGTCATGTAAACCTTGTGAAGAACTTTTGGCCTCGACATTACTGAGCTAAGTAAGTTTCATTAGCCACTGACTGACTGTATCGGTTTTAACATTTCAGCATTAACATTCACTTAATATATGAAGAAACATGGCCCTAACCCATCCTCCTAATGCTAATTACTACAGCTTACCTTGTCCAAAACACTTGCTAAATGTAGGTAACATTAACCCACTCTCTGTATTACATCATGGTGAAGGCTGTAATGCTAGGTTATTGTTAACTTTCAAACAAGGGAATGGGATTGGGGACAGCATCCACATAGCTAAGCATAACTCGGAGCCTCAGATAAGATGCAAACCCAGAGAATTATAGAATTATAGAATTATAGAATAATCTCAGTCCATATTTCACAACCAACATAAACGCATGACACTAGTAGCGTAATGCCAATAATGAGGAAGCAGTACGATATTCACTTTTGAAGCTGTCACAATAAGTAAAGTTAATTATCACTTGCTACTGTTTTCCAATAAATACATTTTCGAGAGCTCCCTGCCAAAATAGCACAAACTCAGCCAGGCATTTTCAGCAGCATTAACGCAAAATTAACCTTAAAAAAATTTCTAGATTTGGTGCCAATTTATTTGAAAAACAATTTATTTGAAAAAGTTACTTAAGAACATGTAACAGAGTAAACATAATGCGTTGCTACCCACCTCTGCTGAGTGATCTAATAAAATCAAAAGGTGCTTAAACAAAGTATTAGTTTAGGGGTGTGCAAACTAATGCAACTAGGTTATTGTAAGTTTTCTTATTTTCCGGCTACAAAAGTTTCTGATTGTTTTTCACTTTATTTGTATACTTTGTAATTTCACATTAAAGGTGGGAAAAGATCTGCTATGATTTATCTTAGATTCTTTTTTTTCTTCTTTTATTTACATCACAGAAACCTCACATTTTAACAGAGGTGTGTAGACTTTTTAAAATTGATTGCAGATGTAGATATATAAATATATAAAATTAAAAGGATCAGACATCTTCCAGTTCATTTCATTTACTGGTATAGAAAAATGGATTTGAACAATGCCGCTTAATGGCCTTTTAGGAACAGAACGTTTATGTTAGCAGATGCTTGACCGCCCCCAACCAGATTAATGTATAAAATAAAAAAAATCAGCATCTCTAAATGCCAGGTATTAGAGCCAGAGTGACCAGTTGGGAAGCGAGTTTATTAAAGTTCACTACTACTAATTTTAATTATAAATTCTTTCTGTCTCGTCTTATGTATGATTTAGACTGTAAAGGTTGAAGTTTCAATAACTAATATACAGTTTATGTATATAATGTAAAATACATAATCTAAATATCAAGGATCAGAAATTTTCCAATTCCTTGGATTTACCGAAAAATCTATTTGAACAAAACAGCTTGTAATGACCTGACAGACAGTTGTATTTGGTATTTGACATAAATAACAGCTTCCCATGTAGCTCAGGGATTCCCCACTTTCATCCTCTATCTAAACTTCCCCCTAGAGTTTCCACAGGTTAATGTATATAAAAGCAGCTTCTCCAAATGCCATGTATCAGATCCAGTGTGACTGAGTGGGACAGGGTTTTATTATCACCAGCAATAAACGATATTATCATTGCTTCAAAATCTTATTCCACTGGTTTAGACATCATTAAGTGACTCATTAGTTTAGACAATGACCAAAACTCTGCTTCTCTTACTCATTGCATTAGTGCTATTGTGTGTGTCCCTTGGAGAAACCAGTAAGTAGAAAACAATTTTAGATTTTAGAAATTTGATACACTCACTACTGTACTAAACTATACACAGTATGTCACTGTATGTTTCATTAAATAAATGTGAATCTCCTAATGTATATATGTCATACTGGGTGGTACATAATTGACAAAGCTGTAATATTAGGCTCAGCTAGCCTCATGATTAAGTAGAAGTGCTAATTCTAAATCTGAGTAATGCCTAAAACAATAAAAGTACATTACATTATGTAACATTACATTTTATTACATTGCTATATTTTCCTTCTATCTTGCTCTTGGTTTTTTGAATATTCCTTCCTGCAGTACATACACATATGAATTTTGTGGAATTTTGTGCACTGAATCTAAAGTGTATCAACTTGTGTACAGGTCCAGTGAGATGCTGTATGAATTTCTCCCTAAACCTTTGCCTCTCAATTGGCTGAAAGACTGCATGCTGTAATGTAAGAAATATTTAACACTTAAATACAATAGCATTATATTGGTCTGTACATATCCCAAGCACTTTAAAGACTGTAGCATGTCTTCTGGAGAGCAGAATATTGTAGTGACACTAATATTACTAAACTGATTTTTACTTATTACTGTTTGGCTCTAGAAAGTTAATTTAGTAACAACTTTTGAGTCAGTTACTCCAGTTTTAGCATAATGGTATATTTATGCATTTAAATAATTCATATATAAATAAACAACATTTTTTATTTTAACAAATCTTAAAAATGATAGCATGACATAGGCAGGACATACAAAATGAGTGTTTGTATATTGGTTGTTATGTTCCAGGGATTTTGCTAATGTATTATGATGTATTAATTTATTTGAATGAATTTTACTTAATCATGTAATTATGTGTATGAAAGGTGTTTGAATCTTACTTTAGATATGTTATGACTATTAAGCCTCTTCTATCGTGCAAGTTGTTAATCTGTGGTAACTTATTAACACAACACATTAAAATGATATAAATGTTATGTTAATATCCATTGATTGTGCCTGTTACTGAAGAAAGCCACTAGATGGCACCGTGTTAAGTGTTATGTGACGAATACTATGCAAGGAGTAACGAAGAACACTACCACGTGTTGAAATGGGAAGAGAAAATAAAACAGACTTGTTGAGATTGTATGGAAAAGTATTTTATGTGAATTATTTAACAAAACAATTATGTTAGTAATGTTAATTGTCTCTTTCCCCCTTTTGCAGATTTACCATAGTGAAAGATTTGTTCCAATCCTGATTCATCATGGGTTAAAAATGCAGTGAATTACATTAGTAAGTTCATCATTAAACTGATTGGTCTAGAAGTATTTACATCTAACTGTGTTAAAAAAAGTTTTATTTTATTTATCAGACCACCCAATTTTTAGGCAAGCAAAAGTATAGGAACAGATAAGTGTTGGTTGCATATTCCTTGCTTGCAATAACTGTATCAAGCTTGCGATTTATTGAGATCACCAAATTGTTTTTTTTTTTTCCATTTGTGTTACTTTTCCAGGCTTTTACCACAACCTCTTTCAGTTGTTCTTTGTTTCAGGGGGTTTCTCCCTTCAATCTCCTCTTCAGGAGGTGAAATGCTGCTCAATTGGTTAATTTTAAGGTCAATTTTAAGGTCTAAAAACCTTCCACTTTTTCCCCCCTCAGTGAAGTCCTTTGTTGAATTGGCAGTGTGTTTTGAATCATTGTCTTGCTGCATGATAAAGCTCTTGCTGATTAATTTGGATGCATTTCTCTGTGAATTGGCAGACAAAGTGTTCATGTAAACTTCTGAATTAATTCTGCTGCTACCATCATGAATCACATCATCAATAAAGATTAGTGAGAATGTTCTAGAAGCAGCCATGCAAGCCCAAGCTGTGACACCACCTCCACCATGCTCCACCTCCACTGATGAGCTTGTATGTTTTGGATCATGAGGAGATCCTTTCTTTCTCCACACTTTGGCATTGCCATCACTTTGGTAGAGGTTAATCTTGGTTCCAGGACTTTTGTGGCTCATATCTGTAGTTCTTTGCAAATTCCAATCTGGCTTTCTGATTCTTACTGCTGACGAGTGGTTTGCATCTTGTGGTATGGCCTCTATATTTCTGCTCTCAAAGTCTTCTTTGAATGGTGGATTGTGATAGCTCCCTGCCCTGTGGAGGTTGTTGATGTCACTAATTGTTGTTTTTGGGTTTTTCTTCACAGCTCTCACAATGTTTCTTTCATAATCTGTTGCTGTTCCTTGTCTGACCCATTCTGTGTCTGTTGCTCAGTACACCAGTGGTTTCTTTCTTTTTCAGGACATTCAAAATTGTTGTATTGGCTATGCCCAATGTTTGTGCTATGCCTGTGATTGATTTTCCCTCATTTCTCAGCTTCAAAATGGCTTGCTTTTCTCCCATAGACAGCTCTCTGATCTTCATGTTGGTTTATTCTTTTTAACAACAAATGCAGTCTTCACAGGTGAAACTGAAGGCTAAAACCAAGCGTAGACGTAAATAGCTATTTATAGTTTATACAAGACTAACAGGACACATCTGAGCAACAAGAAACACCTGGCAGTTCCAATATTTTTGCTCACCTGCAAATTATATGGTCTGATACAAAATGTGCTATGTTCTATGTCGTTTAACATGTCTGTATATACATGCCAGGGGAAAAAATGATGGTTTTATTAAGCTGAAATTCTAAAACAAATTAATTGGCTTTGCCATTCCAGTATGTGTGTGTGTGTGTGTGTGTGTGTGTGTGTGTGTGAGAGAGAGAGAGAGAGATTTCATCAAACATGATGCTCTGCATAGTGACAGATACAATTCAGATGCAATTTTGAAAAGCTAAGTAATGCTGCCATATACTGTACTATACTTTTTGAAGAAAAGGGGCTTTTTTCCTAGCCACCCTTCTATGAAAACTATACTTGTTGAATTTGTTGGGACTCTCACTCCTGGGAAGATTGGCAGCTGTCTTGAAGGCTCTCCATTTCCTCCTCACTGCAGAATGGTGAATTTTATGATTACATATTGAAATATATTGTGTCTTTTGTTGTTTGTTTGTTTATACAAGTTGGTGACAAATAAAAACATTGATTTAAAGGAGGGTGTACTCCCCCCCCATGACTGTATATACAGTGCATTTGTTCCAAGTTAGTGTTAAACATAAATTAATAAGAATGGTGTGATTAACCTCTGGTATGCACAGCGTTGTACTTGGGCCAGCTCAGTTTGATGTACTACAGCTTTTCACCCTCTAGATGGCACAAAAGTAATCTTTGACGTCAAACGGTTGCCAGTACTGTAAAAATCATGAGCATTGAATGTGTACTTTTGTTTTCTCCTCTTTTTTCAGTTTTTATCCGTTGCCTGTTTTCACCTAACAGGTGAATTTCCACTATTTCATGACAACAGTCAAAAGAACGAAGTTAACAGTAGGCTATTCCAAGCACTGTTAATTCATTTATATATACTATTATTTTATGCTTAGAAGAGTAAGGATATTTAGTAAGCTGATGATTGCATTTAGTTGTGTGGTACCAGAATAAATGCAGTGGAGGAAAGCCACAGTGCCTGAACCTGTGGGTCTGGTGATTTAATAAATAGCCCCAAAATTACCAGGAGGTAATGAATACATCTGTGTACTTGGCCAGAAGGAACGTGCAATCAAAACATTGTGGTGACACCCAAATTAGCAAACAAACTGCATGTTAAATTGTTGAGACTTAAACTACATAAACTGCATAAAAGAGTCTCTGAAATAAACTTTTTCTAGCCATATTCACATCTAAAGGCTTATTTTACTTTTTCTGATGAACATGGGGGGTGACAGTGGTGCAAGACAGAGCAATACCATATCTCCAGGGTCCCAAGTTCAGTCCTGAGTTTGGGTCGCTGTCAGTGTGGAGTTTCTGTGTATGCTCTTCCTGTGTCTGTGTGGGTTTCCTCTGGGTTCTCTAGTTTCCTCCCAATTCCCTTAAACATACCAGTAGGTTGATTGGATATGCTAAATTGCCTCCGGGTATGAATGTGTGTGCATGATGAAAGAATGAATGATGAGCATGATTTTGTTTCTCTCTCTCTACAGAGATTGCCTTTTGCTAAATAAATAAATAAATAAATAAATAAATAAATAAATTCAGTAACTGCTTTATCGTTGTCAGGATCATGGTGCCTCCAGAGCCTGGGAACACTTGGCTCGAGGTGGGAATACAAGCTGGATAGGTTGCAAGTTTATTGTAGGGCACCAAGCAAATTCACACACTCTTTCATACCTAGGGAAATCCATAACGTGATGAATGTATTGAGGGAAAAATAGCATTGGTATGAGCTTTGAAGACATAATACAGTGTCTGTCCGAAGAAAATTGCTAGCAGCATCAGCAGAGAAAACACACCATGGACACTGACTCTCTTAACTGCAACCATCTGGCAAGTGGTACAGAGTGATTCGATCCCACAAATACAAAATGAAAAACAGCTTTTCCCCTAAAGCTGTGGCCTCCATCAAAAGTAGTGTTAAAGGACTGATCAAACCCCCTCTTCTCGACAAACTGCAAGCAGAGCCACTTTAGATATCCATAAATATTTAGTACCACTTATCCTACACAGGGTCGCAGGAAGCTTGGAACCTAACCCAGGGAACTCAGGGAACAAGGCAGGAGACACGCTGGACAGGGTGCCAACCCATTACAGGGCACAATCGAACACACACTTACACACTATAAACAATTTAAAGATGCCAGTCAGACTATAATGCATGTCTTTTGAATGAGGGAGGAAACCGGAGTACCCGGAGGAAGCCCCCGAGGCACGGAGAGAACATGCAAGCCCTGCACACACAGTTTGGAGCCAGGAATCGTACCCCCAGCCCTAGAGGTGTGAGGCAAACGTTAAACAGCATTCAAGTCATCCTGGGAATTTGTATTTATAAGATGGGAAGTTGTAACTATTATGTCAGTTATGTTCAAGTCACTTTGGTACAAGATGACAGTGTGCCTTCTCTTATTTATCTACACAAAAAAATACAGTTTTTTTTTTAACTCTTAGAAAATGAAGAACAAATGCACCTCAGGTGTGTTTTGCCTTTTTGCGTTTTTAATACATTTATAAGTATAATGACAATACAAGCATAATGACAATAAAGATTTCGTAAAATACATGATCATACCTGGCAACCCTTGTTCAGTCGCGGTGACAGAGCGCAATGCAACGTGTCGTCTTTCCGGAAGTGTGCATCATAGTTTAGACTGGTATTTATGCATTTCTCAATTTATTGTCCTTAATACGAGCAGTATGAATTTAAAGAGAGCTGGATAGTCAGACTGTATTTTGCACGTAACAGGTACTCGGTTTTATTCCATTGACTATAATGCAGAAAGATTTGAATTAACTGAAAAATTAACTGTCTAGCTAGCTCCGCCCAAGGTAAAACGATTTTAAAACACCGATTTGTACTTGTTATTTCGGCTTGTTATGAATTTTACTTTGGGTTATTATTCCATATAGTACACTAGGAATAGTATTGGTATAAGGGGTATTCATTTGAAACCGTATTAGAGTTCCATCCATCTTCTATACCGCTGTATCCTTTTCAGGGTCACGGGGAAACCTGGAGCCTGGACAGGGTGCCAATCCATCCCAGGGCACAATCGCACACACATTCACACACCCATTCATACACTACGGACACTTTGGACATGCCAATCAGCCTACCATGCATGTCTTTGGACTGGGGGAGGAAACCAGAGTATCCTGAGGAAACCCCCGCAGCACGGGGAGAACATGCAAACTCCGCACACACAGGGCCATGGTGGGAATTGAACCCCCCCCTGTGAGGCGAATGTGCTAACCACTAAGCCACTGTGTGCCCCCCATATTAGAGTTAAAAACATGAAATCGATTTATATAAATACTGTTATAGGTTTTATATGATTTATATGACTACTGATTTAGGCTACTGTTACCTCTAAATATTGTCAATAATGTTGAGGATCTAGTTTTCAACAGTGAATACAGAACAACAACCCACATACATCTGTGGAAATAATCATGAAATGACATTGCATGCCTTGTAGATTTGGTTAGAGATGACAGCTGAGAAGGATGGGCTATTTGAGGATCCAAACTTTAAAGCTGATGACTCCGCCCTCTTCTCGGACTACACCACACCCCTTTCCAGGCTCACTGGCAAAGTTACTTGGCTCCGCCCCAAGGTAAATGGTCTGCACTTGTATAACACTCTTTAACCTTAGCATTTCTTTCAACCATTCACACACAAGCGCAAGGCTAGCCTGCCATCTGGAGCAACTTGGGGTTCAGTGTCTTGCCGAAGGACACTTCGGCATGCAGGGGGAATCGAACCACCAACCCTACGATTAGTGGATAACCCGCTCTACCAGCTGAGCCACAGTGTCCTTATAGACATGCCGTACCACTGAAAGATCTGACCTTGTGTCCTAAATTGTGCCCTACTCGCTATTACCTATAAATGGAAATATGTATTATGGGTAATCTGTACCATATGATGTGCATCATTTAGAAACTAACATATTGCATTATATTATGGGATTGCACGAGTGCATTTGATATGCTCCACTTTGCTCTTGAACATGGAAAAACTGCCAAAATAGTGGCCTATATGGTAAATAAGGTGCCATTACAGACAGTCCACCAACAAGATCACCAACAATAATATTTTTACCTGATGCTGAATTTTTAAGAACTTAATTTAAGATCCACTTATTTAAATATCCATAAAAAGCAGCACCCCCCATCCCCCCAATTTGGTCAGCAGCTAATTCCTACCCATCAACCACGTTTCCCTTTTCATATAACAGCTATGTTGTGTCAAAGGAAGGCTAACACACACTTGCTATGAAACATATGCCAGTCAACTGCATCTTTTCTCACAGCTGCTCATGCTGCGTCATAGGACAGTGTAACATACCAGGATGAAAGTGCTAACAGCGCTTGTGAGCTCTCAAACTCCAACGATTGGCTAATGTGGTTGTGATTGACAGAGTGCATGCCAGTTTTTTTCTTCCAAGCATAAATTCAGATTCAGGTGAATCTTATATGACCAATCTGATCAATATTGGTTCACTGAATCTGCTGTGATTGATATTTATGATTGTGATAACCTCTGCCAGTCCAAATTATTCCACTTCTTTCTTTAATTCCACACTCTCTAACCAAATTCCACTCCACAGTGCAGTAGTATCATGATGCCTCTCCATGATCCAAAGAGTGCAGGTATAAATGTAGGTGTTGGTTATGGACATAGTTTGATTTTTAAGCCCAGGGGGCCAGGATAAGAGGATAAAATGCAATTTTATAGTGTTATCAATTTAGTGTCCAGTGTTAGCACATTGTAGTGACATCGTAGCAAAGTATCTTCACAAAGTATATATGAGTACCCCATTAGATAACATGGAAGTAGAGATGTATACACAACTTATCTACAGTAGGTTAACTAACCTAATTAATCTTATAGTGACAACCACAGAGACAGTGGTAAGGAGGAGAAAGAGAGCTGTAACAATATTGCTTGTTACTGAAGTTAAAATTTAATAACCAACGTTCGTTCTTATTCAGAATAAGATGTGTTTCCTATGTGGATGTGGGGTGGACATTAAAAAATGTAGTTACACACCTAATTTATGTTCCAAAATTTTTGTAGTTCTTACACTTAAATTTGTAAAATTTTCTCAGTATGGACAACATGGTGGTGCAGCGTGTAGTGTATCTGCCTCACAGCTCCAGGGTTCCTAGTTTGATCCTGAGCTTGGGTGACTATCCAACCTTCAAACCCAAGTGTTCTGCATCCTTTGTTTGGAGGGATCATATATTTTTAGAGGATACCAAGCAAAATATTTTTAAACAGGAGTGAAGCAAGCCTACATTCACTCTCAAGTACTTCAGACCTACCTATCTAGTGTGTCTTGGAAATTAGACAACACTTGTAGACTTGCCCTCTCAGGTGAAATAATTTATTACAGAAGGATGAATACAGGATAGAAGATGAGAGCGCTCTGAGGCGCTTGTGCTGAACAAGTACTAAGCGCAGGGCACGATACACTTCTGTGTACCGATAAGGAGCAGTTTGAGGCAGTTCAAACAGGCTTTGTATCAGGGTCGAACCCTTAACAGAAAATCATGTTTGTGTTCTCTGTAAGCAGATAAACATTTTGTACTAATCTAAATGACATGACATGACCTTCTTAGGCGTTATCCTCTGATGAACATGAACAGAACAAGAACAAAACTAATAATAACTAAATAAATTAATAATTTCCTTCACAAGTGATAGAAAAAGCTCCTTAAAGTGACCTCTGTGTGGGCTGTACTGATAAATAGACTGGCTAAGTATATGTCAATATAATATATGCAGTAACAATAACCAAGTATATGGTCCCCTCTGAAAGTATTGGAACAGCAAGGCCAATTCAGTTGTTTTTGCTATACATTGAAGACATTTGGGTTTGAAATCAAAAGAGGAATATGAGATGACAGATCAGAATTTCAGCATTCATTTCCTCATATTTACATCTAGATGTGTTAAACAACTTAGAACATGGCACCTTTTGTTTGAACCCACCCATTGTTTCAACTGATTCAAAAAATATTGGAACATGTGACTGACTGTGATGTTTCTTGCTGCCCAGGTGTGCCCTGTTAGATTGATTGTTTAAATAATTAATAGCTCTGAATGTCTACTCTTGGTTTGAGCCCTAGGTTTCACCTGTGAAGACTGCATTTGTTAAAAATGATAAACCAACATGAAGACAAGAGAGTTGTCTATGGGAGAAGCCATTTTGAAGCTGAGAAAGAGGGAAAATCTATCAGAGCCATTTTACAATCATTGGGCATAGCCAATACAACAATTTGAAATGTCCTGAAAAAGAAAGAAACCACTAGTGTGAGAAACAAACAGACATGGAACAGGTTGGCCAAGGAAAACAACAGTAGTTGTTGACAGAAATATTGTGAGAGCTGTGAAGAAAAAGTCAACAGTTGATGACATCACCAACAACCCTTGCAGAGGTGATGGTCTCACAATCCACCATTTGAAGAAAAAATAATGCAGAACTATAGAGGCCATACCACAAAATGCGAACAACTCCTGAATAGTAAGAATCAGAAGGCCAGATTGGAATTAGCAAAGAAATACAGAGATGAACCACAGAAGTTATGGAACCGAGATTAACCTATTCCAACGTGATGGCAAGACCAAAGTGTAGAGAAAAACTGGATCTGTTCTAGGTCTGCAAGTGACAATTGTTTTCATAATCGATTAGTTGGCCGATTATTTTTTCTGTTAATCGATTAATCGGATTGGGGGCGGGGCAAGCTTTCAGTACCATTTTTTTCGTATATTTAAAATAAAATCCACAAACTGAGTGTTACAAATAAACTTAAGACACAACTTACACAACTGTTTGTCCAGTTATATAAGACTGAAAAGAACCCAATACATACAGACACACACCAGAATATATATTATTAATTTAGGACTGTAGTTTAATTCAGTGCTGTTTGTGCATCCATAAGAAATTATTTCATAATAATAATATAATTAATAATATTACTTATATATAATATAAACTAAAATAAATAAAATTAAATATATATATATATATATATCTGTGTATATACACACAGTATCACAAAAGTGAGTACACCCCTCACATTTTTGTAAATATTTGATTATATCTTTTCATGTGACAACACTGAAGAAATGACACTTTGCTACAATGTAAAGTAGTGAGTATACAGCTTGTATAACAGTGTAAAATTGCTGTCCCCTCAAAGTAACTCAACACACAGCCATTAATGTCTAAACTGCTGGCAAAAAAAGTGAGTACACCCCTAAGTGAAAATGTCCAAATTGGGCCCAAAGTGTCAATATTTTGTGTGGCCACCATTATTTTCCAGCACTGCCTTAACCCTCTTGGGCATGGTGTTCACCAGAACTTCACAGGTTGCCACTGGAGTCCTCTTCCACTCCTCTATGACGACATCACGCAGCTGGTGGATGTTAGAGACCTTGTGCTCCTTCATCTTCCGTTTCAGGATGCCCCACAGATGCTCAATATGGTTTAGGCCTGGAGACATGCTTGGCCAGTCCATCAGCTTCACCCTCAGCTTCTTTAGCAAGGCAATGGTCATTATCATGCTGGAATACTGCCAGTCTCCAAAGGGAGGGGATCATGCTCTGCTTCTGTATGTCACAGTACATGTTGGCTTTCATGGTTCCCTCAATGAACTGTATCTCCCCAGTGCCAGCAGCACTCATGCAGCCCCAGACCATGACACTCCCACCACCATGCTTGACTGTAGGCAAGACACACTTGTCTTTGTACTCCTCACCTGGTTGCCACCACACATGCTTGACTCCATCTTAACCAAATAAGTTTATCATGGTCTCATCAGACCACAGGACATGGTTCCAGTAATCCATGTCCTTAGTCTGCTTGTCCTCAGCAAACTGTTTGCGGGCTTTCTTGTGCATTTATCTTTAGAAGAAGCTTCCTTCTGGGACGACAACCATGGAGACCAATTTGATGCAGTGTGCGGCATATGGTCTGAGCACTGACAGGCTGACCCCCCACCCCTTCAACCTCGGCAGCAATGCTGGCTGCACTCATACGTCTGTTTCCCAAAGACAACCTCTGGATATGATGCTGAGCACGTGCACTCAACTTCTTTGGTCGACCATGGCAAGGCCTGTTCTGAGTGGAACCTGTCCTGTTAAACCGCTGTATGGTCTTGGCCACCGTGCTGCAGCTCAGTGTCAGGGTCTTGGCAGTCTTCTTATAGCCTAGGCCATCTTTATGTAGAGCAACAATTCTTTTTTTCAGATCCTCAGAGAGTTCTTTGCCATGAGGTGCCATGTTGAACTTCCAGTGACCAGTATGAGGGAGTGTGAGAGCGATGACACCAAATTTAACACACCTGCTCCCCATTCACACCTGAGACCTTGTAACACTAACAAGTCACATGACACCGGGGAGGGAAAATGGCAAATTGGGCCCAATTTGGACATTTTCACTTAGGGGTGTACTCACTTTTGTTGCCAGCGGTTTAAAAAATTAATGGGTGTGTGTTGAGTTATTTTGAGGGTACAGCAAATTTACACTGTTATACAAGCTGTACACTCACTACTTTACATTGTGGCAAAGTGTCATTTCTTCAGTGCTGTCACATGAAAAGATATAATCAAATATTTACAAAAATGTGAGGGGTGTCCTCACTTTTGTGAGATACTGTACATGTATGAAATTCGGTACGCGTGTGTAACATGCCAATGCTTACAAAAAAGTCTCTTGAATCCATGCCCTAATCTCAACAGGAAGTCAGCCATTGTGATTTTTTTTCTTAAATTTTTGCTATGTTTTTGCCATTTCCAGGCCTCGTACTTTAATGAACTCCTTCTAGAGATTTCATTGGATTGACATAATATTCGTCAGATACTGTGAGATATTGTATATATATGTGTGTATGTGTGTGTATGTATATATATATATATATATATATATATATATATATATGTATATATATATATATATATATATATATATATATATATATATATAATATATAAAATGCAAATTAAAGTGTTATTTACTTTCATTTATAATTTATTGCTTAAAAATTGGGTGGTCTGCCACAAAGGTACCATGTTCCAAGTTGTTTAACACATCTAGATGTAAATAAAAGCTGAAATTCTAATCTGTCATCTTGTATTCATCTTTTGATTGCAAACCCAAATGTCTTCAACGTATAGCGAAAACAACTGAATTGGCCTTGCTGTTCCAATACTTTTGGAGGGTACTGTATATCAATACAGTGATAATACAGTGTATCAATATGGGATGCCAAACAACTCAAAAGCTGTTCCAAGCTCAGAAGAACAGTGCAGCACAAACCAAATACCTGTGTGACCCACTGAGTAGCATGGCACAAACCACTCAACAGCACAGCGTGGACCAATTGACATGCACGATCCACTAGACAGCGTGGTGCAGGCAGGTTTGAACTGTGCTGCGCGAAAAAGTTTGGACCTCCCATGAGACCTGCGCGATCCACTGAGCAGCACGGCACAATACCATTAAGAATTTTAGGACTATTTAAAATAGTTTCAAATATTCTCCTAGCCCTGTTTACCATCTGTTGATCACTGGTCTGCATAACACGGTTAAAACCCGCTCACGCCGCAGTATCCACTGGGTCGCAAATGTCAATTTTCTGAGGTGCTCAGTTTGGACCAGCTTTTCAGTTTTTGGCTTTTCCATATATCAATATACTACTACTACTACTAACAACAACAACAAGAATGATACAGTAAAAGCAATAATAATAATTAAACATAACATAAAATAATTATTAATAATAATAATAAAAACAAGGCTCTTACTTCATCAAACTGACTTTTGGACTCCTATTTTTATTAATAGGTTTCAGCTGTATTTGATACTGGAATTTTATACTGTAGTATAATTGAATGCTAACTAGTAAGTGGATGATGATGACAGATATTGTAACCTAATTGTTTGCTGTCTTTTGGATTTGGATTATAGCATAACCATATAGGACTATTATGAAAGACACCCATTGTACTGTATGCTTTCCAGAAGGTGTTGTGAGTCTGTGCCATGATGATGCCAGAAACAACAGAAGTCTTTATTTTTACACAGCAAATCTGTAAGAGTCCATGCCTCTTCCCTGATGACTTTACTGAGGCTTACCCAAAGCAAGGCATTCTGGGAGACTGCTGGTTGCTGTGTGCTTGTAACATGCTGCTGAAGAGCCGCTATCTGCTGGATCAGGTAAAAACAAAGACACAGATCACAGATCATTAGTGTCCCATCCAGGGTGTATTCTTGTCTCACACCCAGTGCTCCCAGGATAGGCTCTGGGTCCACTGTGACCCTGATAAGGTTAAAGCAGTTTCTGAAAGTGAGTGAGTGACTGAACGACAGACAGTAAATGACTTTTTACTTTTTTAATATGTTCAATAATGTGTGGGTTACACAGAGGCACAGGGAGTCACATTGCTGTGTCACAGATTCTGGGTCCCCCATTCTATTCAGAGTTTGGGTTACTCTCTGTGTGAAGTTCCTCATGTTCTCCCTGTGTCCACATGGGTTTCTTCAGGGTTTTCTGGTATCCTATGATTTCTCGAGGTTCCTCCCACCTCGTACAAACATGCCAGTAAGTTGATTTGTTACTTTAACTTGCCCTAAAGGTGTAAGTGAGTGTGTGTGACCTGTTACCCTGCAATCGATTGGCTCAGTCCCAGTGTTGCCCAGTGTTCCCAGGTTATGCTCTGGCGCCAGCACAACCCTAACTAAAGAAAGTTAAAAGATAAAGATAAAATTTGAATAAAATAAAATAAAATTTGCAGTGTTGTGCATCCCCAAATCAGGGACTGAAAAACCCAGTAAGAATGAGATGAGACTGAATGTGTGTATGATTGTTTCAGGTGATGCCTCCTGGACAGTGTGTGTGGGGTAAGAGAGGTTATACTGGTCAGTTTTGGTTCCAATTTTGGAGGAATGGCCACTGGACAAAAGTTCAGATAGATGATCGACTGCCCTGCATCAACAACACACTCTGTTTCTCTCGCTGTCACAGCCCCATGGCTTTCTGGGTAGCATTGTTGGAGAAAGCATATGCAAAGTGAGTACTATGGGGATGTTAATTAAATGAACTAGAATAATCTCATTATTGTTATTCCGTATTTAGCCTTAGCCTTCATCCATATTGATGATAATCAAACACACAAATCAAACAAATCCAAACCCCCCTTCTGATAAAATGCTTGTGTAGTTGACAAGTGTTTCTCTGTATAAATCTCAGTGTCACTAATGTTATATTCAGAAATGTTGGACATTACCTTGAGTATATAGAGATTAAGTGTGTGGTTTTCTTATTTCTTGTCTATTTACACTATATATCCAAATGTTGTGGACAACTGACCCTCACACCCATATGTGTTTTGTGAACATCCCATGGCAAATTTACATAATTTCAGGTGCATCCCAATGGTGTTCAGATAGGGTAGAGCTCAGGGCTCTGTGCAAGCCACTCGAGTTTTTCAACCTTGTCAAACCATGCTTTTATGGACACCTCTTTGTCATTGTCATGCTGGAACAGGTTTGGCCCCATTAGTTCTAGTTAATGGAAATTGTAATGCTACAGAATATTAAAAAAATCCCTCAATTGGGTGCTTTCAAATTTGTGGCATCAGTTTGGGGAAGGCCCACATATGGGTGTGATGGTCAGGTGTACCCCAAAATTTTTTTTGCTATATAGTGTGTTTTCCAGTATACAAAAAAGCATATTTTGTCTGTCTGTTTTTCTAAAGGCTGCATGGTTCATATGAGCGTTTATGGGCAGGACAGGTGTGTGAGGCAGTGGTGGACCTGAGTGGGGGTGTGGCTGAACGCTGGAGTTTAAAAAAGTCTGTGAACACACCTGGAGGGAAGAGCTTGTTCCCAGAGCTCTCAGAGGAGATGAGGAAGCAGAGTTACATCAGTTGCTGTGTACACGAAGCCCCTATGGGTGAGTGGGTGAACAGCACAAGTATAATGTGCAGTTGTCATTGTGATACATTAGACAGAGTTTTAGAGCACTTGGCAACTTTTGTTGAAATACCAGCTATTTAGACCAACAATAGGGAGTATGTTAACAGAAATCAAAAGTGCTCCTCTGTCTGATTAAAACTGTATAGTAACAAGTAGTTTACACAAAACGTAATGAGACGTTGTTCCTTAGGACTCTTAGATAAAAAAACAATTAATGAATTCATCATCACATTTAAAAGACTTTAATGGTGTATGATGAGGAATAATATAATATAAGAATATGAGGTGTAACCGAAATTCTAAGCAATACTTGTTTCAGTGGCTTGAATGTGCTGTACTCTGGCAACTAGCTAGCTAGGTACATATGGCCAGGAAATAAATCAGTACAGTGAACAGATTGCAGTTTGATTAAAATTATAAACATGTTTTATTGATTGGTAAATATAAATGAATGTCTGACTGATGCATCCTTTGTTTGAAGCTAACATTACCACATAACTTATTATCATCAGCCACCACTGGCACAGTTGCACTGGAACTGTGCTACAATTCCTGTAACTGTGAATGCAACTCGTACTCGGGTCTGCGCTAGTTCAGGATGTAAAGTAATCTGTGCATGTGTTTTAGCCAATGATGACATCATTAGTTTCCACAACACATGTGTACCATGAGTGACAGGGGAACATTTTGGGACACAGAAGTGGTCCACTGCTGCACATAATATCTACTATGCATAATAGCACCAAAATAATAATTACAAAATATGGTGAGTTGCGTTGTGTTCTCGATGCATGTTTGTGATGACATATGATGAACGTAAATGTACCGGGGTTCAATAGAATCAAGTGAGTCTGAAACCAGACCAACACTGAAGGGGGGCACCGGGAACAATCGCACTCGGATTCGGACCTCAGCAAACGTGCACAGTGTGAAAACTACAATATGAACATGTCAATCGCGCCCGGATCCACACCAAAACGCAAATTCATTTTGGATAGGTTTGCTTGTGGTGAGAAAGTAATCCGACCAAACGGACCAATGAACCAACTTGAATAGCAAAGCATGATGGGAACTGCATTACGTAAAAAGCATGTTTGTTTTGTTAATGGCTTGCAACAAAAATCGTGGTTTAACTTTGACCAAAGATGAGGTAAAATGCCTCATTGAAATTTAGAAACTTCCAAAAACACATAAAAACACCTAGTTTTACAAGGTGTTTAGTGAGGATCTCAAGGAGATGGGCTTTAATTGCAATAAACTCTCAGAGCTGCTGTCTATCCCACTTGATGGATGACTGCTATGAGTGGAACCCTGGAACATAAGGTGCACTCTGACCAATGAGAGGACAGTTGACTCACATGTGACTTGCATATACACATTTTGGTATACTTCTAAATGTAGCCTTGTGAAAGCAAATTGAGCCAAGGAGAAAATGCAACATTGTAACAATTTAAGTTCCCATGTTGGAACGAAGCACATATCTACAGGTCTGAAAATTCCCCTTCCTGGGGGCAGTGGTGGTTAAGGCTCTGGGTTACTGATCAGAAGGTCGGGGGTTCAAGCCCCAGCACTGCCTAGCTGCCACTGTTGGGCCCTTGATCAAGGCCCTTAACCCTCTCTGCTCCAGGGGCACTGTATCATGGCTGACCTTGCGCTCTGACTGACCCCAACTTCCTAACATGCTGGGGTATGCAAAGAAAAGAATTTCACTGTGCTGGAATGTATATGTGACCAATAAAGACTTATTATTATCATCATCATTATCAAAAGTCTTAGGCACAGAAAAACACACAAAAGATTCTGTCAAGTAGAGTCACGTTCAAAATAATGTTTCTATATATCAAAATGAAATAATGAAAATAATTGTAATGAAATAAAGCCTAAATTATGTTTTTTCTTTCTTTCCACTAGCCCAGTCACCTGGGGCAAGTGTATTTTGTGTCCAGATGTTGTTGTTGTTGTTTTTTTGCATTCATAGTTGCAGACAAGTATGTTCAAAGTTTAAAAAAATGTTAAAGACAGTAAAAACCCTCCTTGTTGACTTTATCAAAACAATGGTTCTAATATATGTATAGTGTATTTAAACTTAATGCAATTCATGTAATGCTGTAACTAGGGGTTAAATTGGGATTTGTTATGTGGGGGGGCTCTGTGGTTTCAGGCTTTTGAGGGGTGCACATGTGTATGCAAAGCCTACAAAATCTTATCAGTTGACAAACTGTAAAATGTAAGTTGAGAGAGCCCTCTGCTATGAACACTAAAATGCTGATCAAAATCATTCTAGATGCTGGCAGTGTGCAAAGCTACATCTGATGACAATAAAATCTTTCTGTAGGCCTGTGCCCTCTCCTTTGTGTCAGTATCAAATATAGGAATGATGTATCCATTAAAGAAGATAATATAAATACAAAATATTAAGAGTAGAACGGTGCCCTACGATGAATTAGCACCCTGTCCAGGGTGTTACCCTGTCTTGTGCCCCATGCTCCCTGGGATAGACTTCAGGTTCCTCATGACCCAGTAAGGATACGCGGTATAAAAAATTGATGGATTGATGGATGGATTAAGAATTAAGAGTAGAACTGTCTTTTTATTAGGAAAATTAAACTGGAATTGAGTTATATCCTACAGCATTACAATACACAAGTTTTACACAGTTCCATCAAAGGGAGCCCAACAAATTCCATAACTTCAAAATGTGCTCAACTCATTACACTTAAGTCCATCATAGTGAACACAAAATTATCCCTATGACATAAAAATGCACAAAACTCTTATCAGTATGACCAGTTAATTCATCAGATCCCAGATGGGCTGATATGTGGAAGCCTGTATGGTGTCACATCTCTGCCTACAAATGCTCTGCAGACCTTCTGGTAGCTACTCACTTCCGAACATATTTTTATGGGGTCCCAAAAGGTAAGAGGAGGTCCAACCATTTTAATGAACGTTAGAGCAGAGAGATTCTAGATTTTCAGTTGTGAACGTAATTGTGTCACAACTGTATTAATTTCTGAAAAACCTCTCTCACACTCTTCACTACTCACAGCAATTGTCTCCGCTGCATATTTAAGCTTCAGAAGGGACTTGTGCATTGATACACTGGCCTTCTCCTTATAATCCCTATAACTCTGCTTAACACCAGAGAATCCTATTTTCAAATGATCATCACACAGTTCTCTCATTTCATTTTTCCCATACACTAAAGGTAGTGGGCTTGGCCATGTGTTTTTATCCAACACATGATTTTATGAAAGAGTGATTCCTCTTCATTTGTGCCCATCCTTGTTTGCATGCTTTTGCATAGTGCTTCATAGAACATTGTGGGATCTACTACTTTCTGCCTGCTGTCACTCTGTAGTAGAGCTGCAACAACTAATCGATAAAATCGATAATAATCGATTATGAAAATTGTTGTCAACAAATCTCATTGTCGATTAGTTGGTCTGCACATGGCATGGGGTGCTCACTACATTACTTCTGTTCTGAAAACAACCATTGGAGTGTAACTACTAAAGTTGTGTCCCAAATGACGTACTATACACTTACACTTTGCACTATGCACTCTACCGTCTAGTGTATGAATTTTAGAAAAGTAGTATTGTCTCAAATGGTACGCTAGCGTTTTTTTTACTAACCGGAAGTATAAGCCCTCAGTGGCACATGACGTCATACACACATAATGTCATGCCACTAGCTTTAGCAGATACCCAGAATCACCGACAGTGACTTCCTTCTGTTTACTGTTTATGTAAACATTACCTTTTATTCCCAACATGACCTCAGTCACCATCAGACGTAATCATCAAGTGAGTGAGGAAGAAAGTGTGTGACCTCCAAGTCTTCCAAGATAGGGGTGCATCTTATATTAAACACCATGGAGAAGATCAAACTTTACAAAGCAGAGATTGTGTAGCACGGAAGCACGACAGTGATGCATGAGCACAAACTTATGTTTGTATCCAAAATGCTCCACTGTGTGCAAGGTGTTGGGAGAAACTGGTGCAAGTTGCTTAAGAGGTTTAGTTTAATTTAAGTTCATTGTCATTATATGTTTTATTTGTGTGCATTCAGTGTAAATTATGTCGTTTATTATAACATAAGTGATCTATTAGTAATGAGGCCGTATTGCTCCTCACTCGGGGTGTAGGTGCGGTGATACACAGTGGGAGCATGAGTAAGATATGTAATGTCTAATTAAAACACTATGCTCAAAAGTAAACAGAAGTAGAACAATATGCCTAAACTCAGTGAGTAACAGAAACCAGAAGGTGCAGTGAAAGTGAGTTTTTATTATTAATTCAGGACTGTAGTTTAATCCAATACTTTTTGTGCATGCATAAAAAGTACTGCATAAATACTATTATATAATATAAATTTATATATAATGTAAACTAATATATGTATTTATGCATTATTTTTTTATGGATGCACAAAAAGCACTGAATTAAACTACAATCCTAAATGAATAATATTCTGGTGTGTGTCTGTGTGTATTGGGTTCTTTTCAGTCTTATATAATTGGATAAATAGTTGTGTAAAGTTTTAGTCTGAAGTTTATATTTGTAACACTCAGTTTGTGTATTTTATTTTAAACGAAAAAAAAAATGGTACTGAAAGTTTGCCCCCTCTCAATCCGATTAAGCAATTAATCGGAAAAATAAAATAATACAACCCCCCCCCCCCAAAAAAAATGGCCAACTAATCGATTATGCAAATAATTGTTCATTGCAGCCGTACTCTGTTGTGTTATGCCATTAAAAGCCACACAAACAGTTTTGTAGAATGGACCACTGTCTGGGTTCCTGCTGCCTTTTAATCAAATTCACTGATTGAGACAGTCTAATGTCTTTGGCCTGCAGAGCCTCAGAGAGGTCTTTAAGTGCATCCATCATCAGACCAAGGTTTTTCACAAAAGCAACTGAACTCAACTTTGCTGCTAGCCCATCATACATATATATTTCACTTGAATTTTGGCTCACATCTCTACTTGTAGCTATGAGGTGATTGTAGAGTGCAGCATATATTGTCCAAACAGCTTTTACTGTTCTGAAAGATGAAGCCACCCACCTTATCCCTAGGACTCTACCAGTCCTTCTTAAACATACACCTAATTCAGAGACTACAGCATCAAGCTCTCTTAGTTTTTTTTGGTGAGTGATTATACAAACAAGTATAACTTAAGGAAAGCTGTGAAATAGTTGGTCTCTGTGCAGTGTTTTACTGTATTTGATACAAACTCCAACCTATGGTTTAGACAATGCCAGCCAATGAGGCCTGGGAACATAATTTTCAGTTTTGAGTAAACTCCATTTTTTCCCCTATCATTACAGAGGCTCAGTCTGACCAGGCATACTTTAAGAAAAGTATCATCAAGACCATGTTTCCGCAGGCAGTTGATTAGTGTACTAGTGATTCCGTCTGCAGTCTCTGGCTCAGGAAAATCTAAGAAGAAGGTCAATGGCTCTAAGCTATTAACTGATGTTCTGAGGTACACAATTAGACAAGATTTCTTGTCTAATGAGGTGCTTTCATGCACAATAACAGTCAGCTTTGCTGGGGTCACCCTGATGCTTGCTAATAATGCTTGCCTCATCTCTTTGGCTATAAAATTCACATTGTCTGTACAAGTGACATTTGAGTGAAGAACACGTCCAACATTCACACCATTTTTTCATCTGAAGGTCTATTAATCCTGGATAATCAGAGTAAGGCTGGTTATCTTTTGCAATATAGTGTGCTGTTCTGAAGATGCTGAAACTAAAATATCACTTTGTTTTCAGAAAACTTGATTCTAGAGCTTTCTAACATTGTTTTTTCACAATGTCTTCTGATAATTTGTGACTGTGTGACAAACTATGCTCATAATTTTTTTTTTCCTCAATGATTTCTTTTGTTTTTCACTTGTGTCGCCATATGGGTGACATTTTTGCCATTCAGTAGAAAATGTTTTTCCCCATTCTCAGTGCCACAAGTGACCCTGCTTCATAACATGTTTTACATCCCATTTTTAATTTTTAAGTTGTGAGAAATGGATACGTCTTGGTGAAATAATCATATTGATTGGTGTTCCAACAGTCTGGCAAGTCCTCCCTAACTCCTCCTACACTGATTCCTTTTCCTGCTCCTCTCTTCTGTCCCTCTCTCCTGTCCAATGTCTGGCACTTCCTTCTCCTGTTCACTCTCCTCCTCTCCTCTCTCCTGTCCACTCTCCTCCTCTCCTCTCTCCTGTCCAATGTCTGGCGCTTCCTTCTCCTGTCCATTCTCCTCCTCTCCTCTCTCCTGTCCACTCTTCTCCTCTCCTCTCTCTTGCCCACTCTCCTCCTCTCCTCACTCCTGTTCAAACTCCTCTGCTGCTCCCTCATGCCCTGTTCTGCTCGACTCTGCATCTAAATTATTTAAACAGATTGAAAATACGCTGAAGAACAACAAACCAGAATTATCTCTCAATATTTAATATCTCAAGAAAAACACTCAATATTGACAACATTGTTTATAAAATGTATGTCACGTAATATTAGCTTAAACTTGGCCTATGTTTTAATTTGTAACTATTTATTTATGAGTCATATAGACTACCATTGGATAAAGTATACAATAGTGATGATCTTAAAAGGAGGACAAATGAGCGTCCGGCTCAAGGTTGTGCCAGTAGACGGACATGGTATTTTAAAACCGGACTGTCCGGCCTAAAATCGGACAGATGGCCACCCTATTTAGCATTTTTATTTTAAACTGTTAACAAATATTGCTGTATTCAGCCTTGTCATGTTCAGTTCCTTACATGTTATCTCGCATTAAGCAGTAAAAAGCGCCGTGCTGAATTACTGCTTGGGCTCGACTTCTGTGAACAGTAAACCCCACCTTCTTTGATTTGATTGGCCATCTCAAACATTTTGACATTGATGAGCGCTGTTAGACTGCTGCAATGAGCCAGAGCCCACTAAATAGATTAATCATTTTGAGTCATGTTGGCCGCGCGACATTTGCCTGGGCCGACAGAATACGTAAATGTACTATCATTCGTTCTTTATATATTTACATAGCAATGGGCTGGCCGACATTGTCCAGTGGCCAACCGGGAAACTCCTAGTACTCCAGATGGCCAGTCTGCTCCTGACACCATATGATATGAAACGAACTCAAGAACAGTAGGTGTTGTAGGCGCTAGAATATGCTAGTAAGCTAACGTACCTGAGAAAAAATTAAGTGTTCAGAAGTTTGAGATCAGATCATCGGTAGGAAACAAACTTATGACTTATAGTCTTGTATAATACGAGAGCAAAAAACATAAACGAAACCTTACGTACACTTCACACCAAATGATGACAGTTATGACCTTATGACACTTCACGCTTGATGATTATGGCTTACAGCTCATGGAAATAAAAAATCCAGTATTTCAAAATATTAGAATAAACAATTTATAATACAGAAATGTCGACCTTCTGAAAAGTGTGTTAATTTATGCACTCAGTACATGGTTGGGGCTCCTTTTGCATGAATTACTGCATCAATGCAGCGTGGCATGGAGGCAATCAGCCTGTGGCACTGCTGAGGTGTTATGAAAGCCCAGGTTGCTTTGATAGCGGACTTCAGCTCGTCTGTATTGTTGGGTCTGGTATCTCTCATTTTCCTCTTGACAGTTCAGGTCAGGTGAGTTGGCCGGCCAATCAAGCACAGTAATACCATGGTCAGCCAAGTCCTGCTGGAAAAGGAAATCAGCATCTCCTTAAAGCTTGTCAGCAGATGGAAGCATGAAGTGCTCTAAAATCTCCTGCATTGACTCTCGACTTGAAAAAACACAGGGGACCAACACCAGTAGATGACATGGCACCCCAATTCATCACTGACTGTGGAAACATCATAATGGACTTCAAGCAACTTCGCTTCTGTGCCTCTGCACTCTTCCTCCAGACTCTGGGACCTTGATTTCCAAATGAAATGCAAAATTCACTTTCGAGATTAAAGGCTCAGGAAACCTTTGCAGGTGTTTTGAGTTAATTAGCTTATTACAGCTCATCTCAGGTCGACATTTCTATATTATAAATTCTGTATTCTAATATTTTTTTGTGATACTGGATTTTTGATTTCCATGAGCTGTAAGCCATAATCATCAAGATTAAAAGAAAAAAAGGCTTGAAATATTTCACTTTATGTATAATGAATCTAGAATATATGAAAGTTCCACTTTTTTTTTTTTATTAAATTACGGGAAAAAATTAACTTTTTCACGATATTCTAAATTTTTTTAGATGCACCTATAATACTGAATAGGACAAGACACATAGTTCCTGTGATGCACTTGCTGAAAATTTTATTCAGTATTGTATATTCACAATACACCACATACAGTGCTTCAAAATGTGTCAGTGAAATTTAGCAACATCTGAACAAACAATTGTTTGGCACATTATAATGATTTAAAAGGAAATCCCCTACCCTGGACAGTATACACATTTGTTTCCCTTAGGCTGTATTAAAGCAGTTAACTATGCTCATACTTTATGACATTATGTTATGTAACACTTTTTTTAACGTAGTCAATTAGGTTTCCAGGCAACCAAAAAGTGAGATTGGGCCCCACATTGAAGCTTTTGCCTGGTGTGCTAGCTAAATAAATTTGTCCACTCCTCTTAATATCCTCCTAAAGACAAGTACCTTTTATTTAACAATTATCTGTGGAGGAAAAAAACCTTTTTTTACTGACACACTAAAGGAGGAGACATCAATAATGCAAGAATTTAGGGTGTTTAAGACTGTTGCACAGCACTGTATCTTATTCACTTAATAGCCAATTAACACTGGGCTTAATATGGGATTTGTTCACCACTGGAGTAAAAGTCTGCAGTGAACAGGCTGCAAACAAGTTCACAAAAGTTGCTATCTAGTGCTACTGCTCTCAACTGCACACTGTTTTAGTTGGGTGCCTTGGGCACTTAAAAAACTGAAACAAGGAACAGCCCAAATAACAGCTCTGTTCCACAGGAACTACCCCAAGGACATAATCTCTCACATCCCATTCAAAGTTTTGAATGCTAAAAAACTTTTCCTATTCAAGCACAATGCAATTGCTTATCTGGTTAGGTTGATCTACATTGTGTGGGTGAAAGGGGAATTTTTCTTTTAAAGTTTTATCACCTGGGGGGCAGAGTAGCTTAGTCGTTCGCATGCTTGCCTCGCACCAGCGGAGTTGGGGGTTCGATTCCTGCTTATGCATTTGAGTTTGTATGTTGTCCCCATGCTTCAGGGGTTTCCTCTGGGTACTCCGGTTTCCTCCCCAGTCCAAAAACATGCCTTTTAGACTGATTGGCATTTCCAAATTGTCTGTAGCATGTGAATATTTGTGCAGTTGTGCTCTGAGATGGATTGGCACTACATCCAGGCTGTCTAATGCCTTGTGCCCTGAGTCCCCTAGGATGGGCTCCAGGCTCTCCGTGACCCTGTGTAGGGTAAGCGGTACAGAAAATGGACGAATGGATAGTTTTATCACCCGTTGTGAATCTTTCTGCCTTTAAGGAAGTACATACTGTGCTTAACACAGTAATGTGATAATGGAAAGAAAACAATTTAAAAGTTAAAGCTGCAAGCAGCGATGAACAGGCTCTTGCACCCAGGTGCATGTTGGGGCTGCTCTGCCAGGGGAACGCCATTCCATTTTTAGCACTTTTTATCACTTGTATTTTGCTAGGAGTGTAACACAATGTAAAACATGTCAGTACAAGTTGCCAGCAGGTGGCGCGATGACTATAAATGAATATAGGCATGTATATATACTCCGGCCAGGATTCGTATCAAACGTGACATTAGGTGGAGATTGAACGTTGTATTTTTGAGTTATAACAACTTCCTGTTTCATGGCGAAACATCGAGCTTTGTGAGACTGCCACACCCACACCATGCAGTGAAAACTCAAAAGCTTTGCAGGCCAGGATTCATATCAAATATGTGAAGTTTGGTACAGATTGAATATTGTATGCTTGAGTTATAACAACTTCCTGTTTAATAGCAGGAATAGCATGCTTTAGCACTTAGCAAAGTGTTGCTAGCATGTTTTAACATGTTTCTAGCGTGTTGCTACCATGTTTAGAATTTGCTGGCATATTTTTATATGTTGCTAGGAATTCATAAGTGTAAAACATGTCATTTCCTGTTACCAGCAGGTGGTGCTATGACTATAACTGAACATTGGCATGTAGATGTCTTCAAGCCAGGATTCATATCAAACGTGAAGTTTTGGGAAAATTAGGCATTGTATGCTTGAGTGATAACAACTTCCTATTTAGCATGCTTTAACACTTAGCTAGCAAGTGTGGCTAGCATGGTGTAACCTGTTTCTAGCATTTGCTAGCATATTTACCACTTGCTGGCATATTTTAATATATTGATAGGAATGCATCACAGTGTAAAACATGTCACTTCTGGTTGCCAGTAGGTGGCGCTATGACTATAACTGAATATCGGCATATAGATGTCTTCAGGCCGGGACTTTTATCAAACTTATGTAGTTTGGTGCAGATTGGACATTGTATGTTTGAGTTATAACAACTTCCTGTTTCATGGTGGAACATCAAACTTTGTGAGACTTCCACGCCCACGCTGTGTAGTGAAAACTCAAAAGCTTCACAATTTAACATTGTCAAGGCCTTTTGATGAGACTGATTGAATATGATGTCAATCCGATGAAATCTTTAGGAGGAATTTGGTAAAGTACGAGGCCTGTTGAGTTTAGGGCATGGGTACAAGAGACTTTTTGTACGTATTGGCACGTTACACATGTACTGAATTTTGTACATGTAGGTGAAATGTAGCGTGAGGTGCACATCGTTGAAATTTTGTAGCTGGCACTATTGAGTCATTTTTCCTCACTCCATTCTAAAATCTGTATCAGATGTAAATGTTCACCATTTTTGAGGTGTGCGCAAAGTTTCATGAGTTTTTGAGCATGATTAGACCTCAAAATTGTGATTTGTTTCATATCGAAAATTGTCAGGCCGCCACAGACACGCCCTTTAATGAAAACTCAAAAGCTTAGCAATTTAGCATCGCGAACGCTTTTAGATTACACTGACTGAATATGATGTTGAGCGGATGAAATCTCTAGGAGGAGTTCGTTAAAATCGTGGCCTGGAAATGGCTGTTGCCAGTAGGTGGCGCTATGACTATAACTGAATATTGGCATGTAGA
Organism: Ictalurus furcatus; assembly: GCF_023375685.1. Taxonomy (NCBI): domain Eukaryota; kingdom Metazoa; phylum Chordata; class Actinopteri; order Siluriformes; family Ictaluridae; genus Ictalurus; species Ictalurus furcatus. The sequence goes on from NC_071274.1 coordinate 11,448,206, forward strand.
TGTCCAGGCCCTGACTGTTATCAAAGTGATGTTTGGAGCAGATTGGAAATTGTATGTACGAGTTATAAAAACTTGTTTCATGGTGAAACATTGAAATTTGTGAGACTGCCACGCCCACGGCGTGGAGCCAAAACTCAAAAGCATCACAATTTAACATTGCTAAGGCCTTTAGATTAGACTGACGAATATTATGTCAATCCGATGAAATCTCTAGGAGGAGTTCATTAAAGTACGAGGCCTGGAAATGGCAAAAACATAGCAAAAATTTAAGAAAAAAATCACAATGGCTGACTTCCTGTTGAGGTTAGGGCATGGATTCAAGAGACTTTTTTGTAAGTATTGGCATGTTACACATGCGAACCGAATTTCATACTTGTACAGTATCTCACAAAAGTGAGTACACCCCTCACATTTTTGTAAATATTTGATTATATCTTTTCATGTGACATCACTGAAGAAATTACACTTTGCTACAATGTAAAGTAGTTAGTGTACAGATTGTGTAACAGTGTAAATTTGCTGTCCCCTCAAAATAACTCAACACACAGCCATTAGTGTCTAAACCACTGGCAACAAAAGTGAGTACACCCCTAAGTTAAAATGTCCAAATTGGGCCCATAGTGTCAATATTTTGTGTGGCCACCGTTATTTTCCAGCACTGCCTTAACCCTCTTGGGCATGGAGTTCACCAGAGCTTCACAGGTTACCACTGGAGTCCTCTTCCACTCCTCTATGATGACATCCCGGAGCTGATGGATGTTAGAGACCTTGTGCTCCTCCACCTTCCGTTTGAGGATGCCCCACAGATGCTCAATAGGGTTTAGGTCTGGACACATGCTTGGCCAGTCCATCACCTTCACCCTGAGCTTCTTTAGCAAGGCAGTGGTCATCTTGGAGGTGTGTTTAGGGTCGTTATCATGCTGGAATACTGCCCTGCGGCCCAGTCTCTGCTTCAGTATGTCATAGTACATGTAGGCATTGATGGTTCCCTCAATGAACTGTGCCGGCAGCACTCATGCAGCCCCAGACCATGACACTCCCACCACCATGCTTGACTGTAGGCAAGACACACTTGTCTTTGTACTCCTCACCTGGTTGCCACCACACATGCTTGACTCCATCTTAACCAAATAAGTTTATCATGGTCTCATCAGACCCCAGGACATGGTTCCAGTAATCCATGTCCTTAGTCTGCTTGTCCTCAGCAAACTGTTTGCGGGCTTTCTTGTGCATTTATCTTTAGAAGAAGCTTCCTTCTGGGACGACAACCATGCAGACCAATTTGATGCAGTGTGCGGCGTATGGTCTGAGCACTGACAGGCTGACCCCCCACCCCTTCAACCTCTGCAGCAATGCTGGCAGCACTCATACATCTATTTCCCCAAAGACAACCTCTGGATATGACGCTGAGCAGGTGCACTCAACTTCTTTGGTCGACCATGGCGAGGCCTGTTCTGAGTGGAACCTGTCCTGTTAAACCGCTGTGTGGTCTTGGCCACCGTGCTGCAGCTCAGTGTCAGGGTCCTGGCAATCTTCTTATAGCCTAGGCCATCTTTATGTAAAGCAACAATTCTTTTTTTCAGATCCTCAGAGAGTTCTTTGCCATGAGGTGCCATGTTGAACTTTGAGTGACCAGTATGAGGGAGTGTGAGAGTGATGACACCAAATTTAACACACCTGCTCCCCATTCACACCTGAGACCTTGTAACACTAACAAGTCACATGACACCACGGAGGGAAAATGGCAAATGGGCCCAATTTGGACATTTTCACTTAGGGGTGTACTCATTTTTGTTGCCAGCGGTTTAGACATTAATGGCTGTGTGTTGAGTTATTTTGAGGGGACAGCAAATTTACACTGTTATACAAGCTGTACACTCACTACTTTACATTGTAGCAAAGTGTCATTTCTTCAGTGTTGTCACATGAAAAGATATAATCAAATATTTACAAAAATGTGAGGGGTGTACTCACTTTTGGGTGATACTGTAGGTGAAACGTAGCGTGAGGCGCACATTGTTGAAATTTAGCAGGTTGCGCGATTGAGCCATTTTGCCACACTGAATTCTGGAACCCCTAGCAGATGTAAATTTTCCCCAGTTCTGACAGATGTGGAAAGTTTCGTGAGTTTTCGGGCACATTTAGGTTCTCAAAAATGCGATTCATTCTAGAAAAGAAGAAGAAGAAGAAGAAATGGAACAGATCCAATAGGGCCTCACTTCATCTGTGCTCAGGCCATAATAATAATAATAATAATAACGAGGGGTCCCCCTTGTAGGGCCCTTGCATGTCATAGCCACAGCAAACTAGCAAATGTATGTCTCGGTTTTAAAGCGTGTCACTAATCTTGATTTGTGTAGACAGATGAGTGAGTGATTATTATACTAGGGTTGTGTATTTCAAACTACACTAAAATTTATGTAAAACTTACAACAGTAATTTAGGTCTTACTGTATAATGTTTTACAGTACATTCCATATAATATAACTATGACTTATAGTTGCCATGTTGGTGTAATCAGGAAGGGCCCATTGGTAACAATGCACAATTTGAAGCTGATCAGATGACCAAGATATACTCAATATATATATACAGTGTTTGCTGACTGCAGCTGAAAAAGGGGCATACCAAAAATGCATATTTTATAGGGGGCAAAATAAAGCCCATTTGATTGTGTCACAAAATTACCACTTCCTATTTGGCATGCCATCATTCATTGCCATAGCAACCCCATAATGACACATCAACAGACCGTATTCAGATGAATATTGCATGTTAATTTGTAGAGTTTGGTGACTACTTTTCAGGCAAATCACATAAACTCTCTGGTACCCCAGATAAACCTTAAAGACATCCATATAAACTGCTTCAAAGTGTAGCATAACTATTTCAGCTATAACTTATAGTTGGCATGTTTGTGCAATCAGGAATGGCCCATTGGAAACCATGCACAAAGCTGATGAAACAAACCAGGATATACCCACTTCCTAACGGGCCTGATGGGCCTTAAGCACAAAGTTGTCCGGCTTGATGTAATCTATATATTACAGAGGTGACTGTAGTTAAAAAGTGATGTGCTACAGAGCATCCAAAAACTGCATATTTTGAAGGGGGCAAAACAGAGACCGCCCCCCCTCCACAAACCCGCATGTGAACTATTACCTAGGTGTAATGGTTAACAACACTGATGTTTGTGCCAAATGTCAAGTAAATTTAAGCACTCCAAGTGCCTCAAAACACACCTAATATATAAAGAAAGGAATAATAACATTCAATTGGTTGCCATGGCGACATTATAAAAGATACCAATAAATCCTTACCAATTTCACATCACCATTGTCTTGACACTATTCTAGACAGGTTTGATCAACTTCAGGTAAAAATGGGAGTGCTGTTACAAAGTATGTAAAAAGGGCCACACTTCCTGCTGCCAGTTAGTGGCACTATGACCATGCCCTGCAATAGTCACATCCATGTGATCAGCCCACAAGAACAAATAAAAATCAAAATTTTTATTTAAATCACAAAATGCAAACCAAAGATATGAGCTTTTCCTGTATCTCATTTTTATGCAATAAGTTTATCTTCTCACCATGGCAACACTTCACAATTTACAATTTACAACAACCTTCACAATTTAGCATCTTCAATGTCTTGGCATGATGTTGGCCATGTTTGGTGCCTGTCACATAAATCTGTCACAAAAATGTCAAAATCCAGGGCATGCATTTTTTCAAACAAACCAAAATGGCCGACTTGCTGTAGGGCAGAGCTAATACAAGCCAATGGAAAAAAAATGTCTGTCATGGTGAGAACAATGTCCCCACCAAAACTTGTGATAATCGGACAAACTGTGGCAACCACGGTGATAAACTTATTCGGAAATGTTAGGGGGTGCTATGGAGTCCACTGGCCACACCCAGGACAAATGACAAAAGAATGATAGACTATTGACAATCTTTGATGGGTGTACCAAGTTTCAAGAGCATTCGAGTATTCCAAAGGCATGAAATATGCATTTGCAAACTAGGGGCTGCTGTGGAGCAGATGAGGCATTTGTATGCCAAATTGCGATAACAAATCAAAAGCTATCCTAAGATAAATGTATGTGTAAACTTTCATAAGTTTTTAGCCATCGTAAGCCCCTAAAAATACCGTGGGATAATGCCAAAAAATGTCCTATATTCCATCCAACATGGTGACTTCCTGTTGGGTGGAGTCAAAACTTTGTCTTCCATGATGATATCAGTAACCATACCAAATCTTGTGCACCTCTGAGCAACTTCATCCCTACCATTGACTGCGTTGGGTGATGCTGTAGAGCTCCTCGACCACACCCAAGCCTAAACACTACATAAGTTTTTGATTTTACGCAGGTCTGATGCTTGTGCTAAACTTCATGAGTTATCATGTATGACAAATACCTAAAAATTAAAATGGGTGAATGTGTTAAAAATAAAAATAATAATATAGCTGCAAGCAGCGATGATGGGCCCAAGCCCGGGCGCCACTGCCACCCCGGTGGCTTTAGGGCAATTGTGCATGGCGGGTAATGTGCATTTAAAGTGGGTAAATGTAAAAGAACTATGTCACAATTGTTTGAATACGCCACATTTACTGCAGCCAGCTGGTGCCACTATGACCACGAGCCACAACAGCTCATTAAATTTCAGATAAATTTCATGTAATAGGCTGTCATAGGTCGATATCTAATGAGTTTGAAGTTATCATTTGCAGCTCAAAATTTTTTAAGTCTAGAAATCTATTATTTATCTCGAGGTCTTTTTTAAAAATATTTTTAACCTAACTGTTAAACTAATTATTTAAAACTATATTGTCAGTGCCCTACAAATGAATTGGTTCTATGCCTTTATTTTGTTATTCAAAGTTATAGAAAAAGACAAGAGATTTTTTTTTATCCTTTAATGCTGTGATTTCAAAGCAATTTGAAAAGTTATACACTTCCTGCTGCCTGTTGGTGGCACTATGACTTTGACTCACAGTAGTTGCATCCATGTGGTCGGCCTCCTTCAACGAACATAAAGCTGAAGTTTTATCCAAATCAGTCAAGGTATGCAAAAGTTATAACACACTTCCTGTTTCCCTTTTCTCACCATAAATTCGTTTCAATGCCACGGTCAAACCGTTCGAGATATCAAAACGTTTGGTGGCGATTGGAGGAATTCCCTAGGATGAGTATATCAAATTCCAGAGCATGCGTTTTTCAAACAACCCTAAATAGCTGACTTCCTGTTGGACGGATGACAATTGTCTACTGAGTTTCATACATATACATAGGTGCTATTATGTATCCAAGATTTCAGATTGTGTTCAAGGGGGCGCTGTAGAGCCCCCCTGCCATGCCCATGTTCCAGTTTTGGCTGGCCCTAATGACCGCGGATTCTGATTGTAAATTTTCAAGAGGTTTTGAGCATGTTAAGAGCCCCAAAAGCCCCCGAAACATTGAAGAAAAATAATAAGAATAATCCTAAGGAAAACAATAGGGCCTTCGCCCTTTCAGGGCTTGGGCCCTAAATAATAATTGTGAAAAAACATTCCAAAAACAATAGGGCTTTAGCACCTCCGGTGCTCAGACCCTAATAATAATAAATGGAGCAGATCCAATAGGGCCTCACACGTCGGGTCCTAATGACACATCACAAATTGTTTTACTAATTCTGCACTTATATAGTGAATAGAAAATTAACACACCCCCTTTAAAATTGTTACATTTTGTTGAGTAAACATCATTGATTTAAATGGGACTTGTTTCCCTGATTCAAACAACACAGCATACCACATGAATGCAATTCTTTTTTTTTTTTAATTTGGAAAAAAGGAGAGTGTTTAATTGACGGAACTGAAATTTCCTTATTTTTTAGTATACCCTCACCCCAGCCCCCATAGTCAATACTTGGTAGAGGCACCTTTGGCAGCAACTGCAGCTACAGTACAGCTACCAGTCTTTTTGGTTAGCTCTTCAAAAGGTTGCCACATCTTGATTCAGAGATCCCCCCGCCACTCCTCTTTGCAGAAATGTTCATGCTAGGAGAGGTTAGTTGGTTTTCGCTGATGGACAGCAACATTCAAGTCATACCATAGATTTCATGTCAGGGCTTTGATTAGGCCACTCCACAGCATCCACCTTGCTCCTGCATTCATGCCAGAAAGTTCTACTTTGGTTTCATGTGCCCACAAAACTTTCTGCGAGTTTGTTGCAGGATTCTTCAGGTGCCTGTGCAAACTTCAAACTCGACATCAGATGGACATTTTTGAGAAATTGCTTTCTTCTTGCCACCCTCCCTTGTGGGCCAGATGTGTGCAATATCTTTGATAATTTTGTATTATGCACATGTTTTCCTCTGTTGGTCATAAATCCCTGTAGATCTTTCAGAGTTGGCATTGGGTTCCTGGTGGTCTCTCTGACCAAGTGTATTCTCTCCCGGTCATCTAGTTTCTATGGACACCCAGATTTTTGTGGTGCTGTGCACTTTCCAATTCTTAATGAATGACTTAACTGTGCTCTTAACTATATATTGAAAGCCATGGAAATCTTTTTATAATCCTGTTAACTGCTACGATTTCACAGAGGTGTGGGGAAATTTAACTGACTATGTGACCTTGAAGGCAAGGTTTTTCCTGAGATTGTTTAAGGGATGTTATAGTAAAGGGGATGTATAATAATCAAATCAAGATATTGTAGTGGTTAATTTTTAAATAATTTTAGGAGTGTTTTTATTGTTAGCTTTTTACTTTAAGTGTTGTGTGTAGATTAGCAAAAAAAATTATTTAGTCTAATTTAATTTCAGTTTATTGGTCAACTGAATGTCAAAAATGTTAAAGGGGGTGTATTAATTTTCAATACACTGTATATCAATATTATATGTACAGTATTGTTATGGTCATTGAACTTAAACCTGAAGTGGGTGATCTTCATTTTACCTTTTTGTTATGAATATCATATATCTATCATATCATTATGTATACTGATTATTGAAATATAGCATAGTATTATACATTTGACATTATAATATATAATGATACAGCATATTGTCATACTTTATGTACAGTACTGCAGTGCTGTAGGTTGTAGTTTGTACTTTAGTATTTTGGAATTTTGTTTAGTATTTTAGTATCTGTGTAGGTTATTCATAATATGTATAAGTTTTTCAGTAGCTCCAGCTACAGTGTGTTTTCTCTGTCTTTCTGTAGGTGCCTCGGAGCAGGGTCAGTTTCACGCTCTGAATGTAATGGAATGGAAAGATGTGAAAACAAGTGCTGGAGCACAAGTGCAGCTGCTACAGATACGAAACCCATGGGGCAGGAGGTGCTGGGAAGGAGCCTGGACTGAGAGGTGGGTGCGTTATTTTCCAGATTATGTGACATTATTTTTTGCAATCATTGCTCTGTCTTATAATTTGAAGTTGTAAATTTTGCATTAGCCTAATTGCAATATGCAGGTAGCAGTGAGAGTTTGCTGCCAAGACACCAAATAAAATTGCATTCTATTATCACAGTTGTTGTCATACAGAACAATAACACGACTATTAACATTACAATAACATAACTTTGAAAGCTCCATTAGGGAACATGATTTAAACCATGTTGTTTAATTTGAGCCACAGTCAATTAACTCTAACAGTATTAAAGTTTAAACAATAGAAGTTAAAATTGATTCAGCTTAATGGCTTAAGGACAGCAGTACAATAATTTGAAACTCATCTCTGAGTAACAAAATAATAATGGCTATTGTAATGCAGACGTGCAGACATACATGAAATATAACACAACCTCCTTCATTCTCTCCCCATTCCGTCTCTCTGTCTCCTTTTCACACATACACACATGCTTTAGAGGATCAGGGTGGACTTTGCTGGACCCCTCGTGCTCTGCAGATCTGTTGGGCCACACAAAGGAGGGAGAATTCTGGGTAGATGAGATGGAATTCCGGCAGAAATTTGATGAAGTCACTGTAGGATATCCAATCAGTGAGGATCATTGTCTTCAGAGCATTTACACGGGTACCCATATGTTTGATTCTTGTGTTCTGTTCACCACTTAGCAACAGACATCCTACTGACTGACTTTGGGATTTTTCATCAATACCAATTTTGCTCTATTTATAGCAATATAAACAATATTTATTAAAAAATAGAGCTATAACCAATGTACCCACACTGCCTGTTAGGTTTTGTATTGATTACAAAGCACTGTTTCTGATGTTCAGAGCTTTAAACTGTTTCTTTTTGGCATAGCTTTCTTGTGTCTCGAAGGAGTATAACCCATCCTGAGCACTTTGTTTGCTGTGGCACGCCTTCTGTTAATCCCAAGGATCACTTGCATCTCAAATAGTGGAGGATTTTCCTTATATTACTCCTAAACTCTTGAATAGTGATACAGAACATTAGAAATGTGGGATGTTTGTATGTTTTTAAAATCCTACTTTTTAACCTGGGCTATTAATTGTTCATGAGTCTGCAACTATAAACTTTTTAATGACTTTTGAATATTTAATTCAGAAAGTAATTCAGCAGTAAAGTTTTAATTATCTGAAAGCCTCTTCTGCACATGAAATAAAGAGCTTAACACATTTAAAGTGTACGTAACCATCTTGTTAAAACAATTCTTTAACAAACAAAAATTACCATTGACAAATGATAATCATGCCTAGACCAAAATGCTTACTTACAGTGGTGCTTGAAAGTTTGTAAACCCTTTAGATATTTCTACATTTCTGTATAATGACCTAAACCATTATCAGATTTTCACAAATCCTAAAAGTAGATAAAGAGAACCCAATTAATTTCAGGTAATTAAGGTCAGGTCTTTGACTTGGTCATTCCAAAACATTAACTTTATTCTTCTTTAACCATTCTTTGGTAGAACGACGTGTGTGCTTAGGGTTGTTGTCTTGTTACATGACCCACTTTCTCTTGAGATTCAGTTCATGGACAGATGCTCTGACATTTTCCTGTAGAATTCGCTGGTATAATTCAGAATTCCTTTGTTCCATCAATGATAGCAAACTGTCCAGGCCCAGATGCAGCAAAGCAGACCCAAACCATGATACTACCACCACCATATTTCACAGATGGGATAAAGTTCTTATACTGGAATGCAGTGTTTTCCTTTCTCCAAACATTGCAGTGTTTTTCTTTCTCCACAAAACATTTTTCCAATAGCCTTCTGGCTTGTCCACATGCTCTTTTAACTGCAGAAGGGCAGCAACGTTCTTTTTGGAGAGCAGTTTTTACAACCCTGCCACGCAACCCTGCCATGCACACCATTGTTATTCAGTGTTCTCCTGATGGTGGATTCATTAACATTAATATTAGCTAATGTGAGAGAGGCCTTAAGTTTCTTAGAAGTTACCCTGGGTTCCATTGTGACCTTGCGGACTATTACCTGTCTTGCTCTTGGGGTGATCTTTGTTGGTCGACCACTCCTGGGGAGGGTAACAATAGTCTTGAATTTCCTCCATTTGTACACAATCTGCCTGACTGTAGATTGGTTGAGTTCAAACTCTTTAGAGATGGTTTTGTAACATTTTCCAGCCTGATGAGCATCAACAACTCTTTTTCTGAGGTCCTGAGAAATCCCCGTTGCTCGTGCCATAAAAAACTTCCACAAACGTGTTGTGAAGATCAGACTTTGACAGATCCCTGTTCTTTAAATAAAACAGGGTGCTCACTTACACCTGATTGTTATCTCATTGATTGAAAACACCTGACTCTAATTAACTGCTAATCCTAGAGGTTCACATACCTTTGCCACTCACAGATATATTGGATTATTTTCCTCAATAAATAAATGACCAAGTATAATATTTTTGTCTAATTTGTTTAATTGGATTCTCTTTATCTACTTTTAGGACTTAATAGTAGGTAAATAGTGTAGGCAATATAGCACAGTGACGCATTATCTGCAACAGACTAGACAAATTTCATCTGTCTCAAGTCACATATTTATATATTATTCTACACAGTTTTTTTTTTTTTTTTACATTTTAGTATTACCACTAACCAATTTTGTATTACACTTTGAAATGTTTGAATTTCAAAAAACCTCTCATGTAGCTTTCAAACTTAAACTATTAGACTGTTTTGCAGACCAGTGTTCTGGATCTTGTAGATTAGTTAAAACTTTTAAATGTAAAGTCATAGTTTTCGACTGAGACACAGATTATGATAACAATCAAGATAAAGGCCGAGGGTGGTAAAGATAAATTAACCGTTCTTGTCCTTGTGTTTAATGTGACTAATGTGTGTTCCACAATCACTGGCTTGAAATTGTTAAACTTAGAAATTGACAATAGGAGACAGGGATGTTTTTGCTCTGATGTGCCATCTGGTGGAACTGGTTTTTAATCTTCCTGATGTTCATAGCGTATGCAGACATCTTTGCATTCAATTTCAGCCTTTACGTAATCCAAAATAGTGGATCAGAACAGTACAGGAAAATTATTGCAATTGCACCTGGCATTAAGACTATTGTTGGTGCCTTAAATTAAATATCTAAAACATAGCAAACATACTTAATTTATGGGGACTACTGTTATCATATTGGGCTTCTTGGCTCTTACAATACAGTTAAACTTTGTTTTTACTAACAACTAGTCAACTTACCTTACAGAGCCTGCACAAGCACTTGTACCAGGATGTTTCTATTATGTTATACTTTTGCACCAGACTAATCCACATTTGCATAAACTTAATGAAAGGTAATGTTTCCCTACATTTTTATGTTTTCATGTGGTTTTGCTGATCATCTTGGTTGTGTTCCATGTTTCAGTTACTTAGCTACAGTAAAGATAATAACTTGAGTGCCATGAGAAAAAAGCTTTTACTGGCCCCATATCACATTTAGAAGGTAGAACACACTGTCTGTTAGTCTATGTAAGTTTAAGGTTTAAAAGTAAAGTAGTAAATTTTTTATTATATACATATTTTTATTAAACAGTTATTGTATTTGTTTAAGTTATCAAATGCTTCTTAAGTATACTTTTCATGATTTTAGTAATTCCATAAATATATTATAAATCATGATATTCATGAACCATGAATGAATTATATTGTTGATTGTATAATTAATGTGCTTTAGCACAAATAATTTTATAAAGATTATAAATTAAGTTTAAAATGATAATTTTAGCCAACAAATATGTCAAATCATATAATGTCTAAGATAGTACCTAAATCTGTTTTTCATTGCAGAGAATCCTAATCTAGATTTAATCTAGGAAGTTCAAGTAACAGGCCTCAATGGATTATAATACATAGTTTCCTCCAATCCTTATGGTCAGCTTTAAAGAAATCATATGGAATGTGGCTTCAACTGCCCTCTTTGTGCCTCCTCACTTGTTACAGGGTCTCTCTTGACTCACACCCAGCAGATAGGCGGCTCCTGGGTCAAAGGCCACTCAGCAGGGGGGTGCCGTAACAATAGTAGCTACAGCAGCAATCCTAAATTCTGGTTAAAGGTTCGAGAAGGAGGAGAGGTGCTCATGTCACTCCTGCAGCATGGACCATGGAGCTCACTGTACAATTCCCAGAAACGAAAATCAGTTGGCAATACTCCTCAGCACCCGTACTATCAGGCCATTGCGCTGCATGTATGGAAGGTTTGTGGAAAAAAATTGTCTAGTGAGTCTTATTTGTTATATTTTATCCTTAATTGGTTTCTTCTGTCTAAGAAATTATATCCATGCCTATCAAACAGTTTCTAGTGTTTCTTTAGTCATATTTCATTCTCACACTTTGGTGCTAGTAGTTCATTTGACCATTTCTCAGACACTCGAGGGTGAGTACAAAGATTTGGAATATGACTAGTCATTGTGTGATTTTATGGTTTATTTTGGTTTCACAGGTGGACAAAAAGCGCTTTAACTTGACAAGGATACTGAACTCGACGCCCTGTGCATCCTCGCACACACACACGTATGAGCGTGAGGTGGTAGTACATGCACACTTAAGTGCTGGGTTCTACCTGCTCGTGCCCAGCACCTTCCTACAGGGAGCACAGGGGCACTTCCTTCTTCGTGTGCATGCTACCTGCCCCACTTACCTCAGGTGTGCATACATTTATTTTATTTTTATTTTAAATTCAATGAATATAAAAAGTCTACACGCCCCTGTTAAAATGGTAGGTTTTTGTGAAGGAAAAAATGAAACCAAGATAAATCATATCAGATCTTTTTCCACCCTCAGTGTTAAATTATAATGTATAAGAATTCAGAAAAAAACAACCAGAAACTTTTTAGAGAAAAAAGGGGAAAATAAAAAACACAATAACCTAGTTGCATTAGTTTACACAAGTGTGAACTAATACTATGTTGTAACACCTTTTGATTTTATTACACCACTCAGTCTTTTTGGGTAAGGGTCTATCAATGTGGCACATCTTGACTTGGCAATATTTTCTCACTCTTTCTTGCAATAGAATTCTAGAGCCAACAAATTGTAAGGGCATCTCCTGTGAACAGCCTGCTTCAGGTCACCCCATAGATTTTCAGTTGGATTCAGATCTGGGCTCTGGCTAGATCATTTGAAAACTTTGATCTTCTTTTGGTTAATCCATTCCTTTGTTGATTTGGATGTATGCTTTGGGGTCACTGTCATGCTGAAAGATGAAAGTCCTTTTCATCTTCAGCTTTCTAGCAAACACCTGAATGTTTTGCATTAAAAGTGACTGGTATTTGTAACTATTGATGATTACTTCCACCTTGATTAAACCCCAGTTTTCTTTGAAGAAAAGCAGCTCTAGAGCATGATGCTGCCTCCACCATGCTGCATTGTGGGTATGGTGTTCTTTTGGTGATGTGCTTTTTTTTGCACCAAACATATCTTTTGAAATTATTTTATTATTATACCTTTTGGAATTGGAATATTATACCTTTTGGACCATAACATTTTGGCACATGGTTTGGGGTGATTTTATTTGAGCTTGTTTTTTGTGAGAAAGGGTTACCACCAAGTCTAGCCACCATAAACCAGACATGAACAATTTTTGTCACATGCAGAGAGTAATCAGTTCTTGTCAGCTATTCCTACAGCTCCTTTAATGTTGCTGTAGTGAATGATTGTCTCTTTTATATTTATATATATATACAGTATCTCACAAAAGTGAGTACACCGCTCACATTTTTGTAAATATTTGATTATAACTTTTAATGTGACAACACTGAAGAAATGACACTTTGCTACAATGTAAAGTAGTGAGTGTACAGCTTGTATAACAGTGTAAATTTGCTGTCCCCTCAAAATAACTCAACACACAGCCATTAATGTCTAAAACGCTGGCAACAAAAGTGAGTACACCCCTAAGTGAGATTGTCCAAATTGGGCCCAAAGTGTCAATATTTTGTGTGGCACCTTTATTTTCCAGCACTGCCTTAACCCTCTTGGGCATGGAGTTCACCAGAGCTTCACAGGTTGCCACTGGAGTCCTCTTCCACTCCTCCATGACGACATCACGGAGCTGGTGGATGTTAGAGACCGTGTGCTCCTCCACCTTCCGTTTGAGGATGCCCCACAGATGCTCAATAGGGTTTAGGTCTGGAGACATGCTTGGCCAGTCCATCACCTTCACCCTCAGCTTCTTTAGCAAGGCAGTGGTCATCTTGGAGGTGTGTTTGGGGTCATTATCATGCTGGAATACTGCATACTGATGATGTTCTGCTTCAGTAAGTCACAGTACATGTTGGCATTCATGGTTTCCCTCAATGAACTGTAGCTCCCCAGTGCCGGCAGCACTCATGCAGCCCCAGACCATGACACTCCCACCACCATGCTTGACTGTAGGCAAGACACACTTGTCTTTGTACTCCTCACCTGGTTGCAGCCAAACACGCTTGACACCATCTGAACCAAATAAGTTTATCTTGGTCTCATCAGACCCCAGGACATGGTTCCAGTAATCCATGTCCTTAGTCTGCTTCTCTTCAGCAAACTATTGGCGGGCTTCCTTGTGCATCATCTTTAGAAGAGGCTTCCTTCTGGGACGACAGCCATGCAGACCAATTTGATGCAGTGTGCGGCATATGGTCTGAGCACTGACAGGCTGACCCCCCACCCCTTCGACCTCTGCAGCAATCCTGGCAGCACTCATACGTCTATTTCCCTAAGACAACCTCTGGATATGACGCTGAGCACATGCATTCAACTTCTTTGGTCGACCATGGCGAGGCCTGTTCTGAGTGGAACCTGTCCTGTTAAAACGCTGTATGGTCTTGGCCACCGTGCTGCAGCTCAGTGTCAGGGTCTTGGCAATCTTCTTATAGCCTAGGCCATCTTTATGTAGAGCAACAATTCTTTTTTTCAGATCCTCAGAGAGTTCTTTGCCATGAGGTGCCATGTTGAACTTCCAGTGACCAGTATGAGGGAGTGTGAGAGCAATGACACCAAATTTAACACAGCTGCTCCCCATTCATACCTGAGACCTTCTAACACTAAGTCACATGACACAGGGGAGGGAAAATGGCTAATTGGGCCCAATTTGGACATTTCCACTTAGTGGTGTACTCACTTTTGTTGCCAGCGGTTTAGACATTAATGGCTGTGTGGTGAGTTATTTTGAGGGGACAGCAAATTTACACTGTTACACGAGCTGTACACTCACTACTTTACATTGTAGCAAAGTGTCATTTCTTCAGCGTTGTCACATGAAAAGATATAATGAAATATTTACAAAAATGTGAGGGGTGTACTCACTTTTGTGAGATACTGTATATATATATATATATATATATATATATATATATATATATATATCTCTGTGTGTGATTGAAAACAGATGTATGTGACTAAAAGTCCAGTGATTGAGAGCAAATAAGCTGCCGTGGTTTCTGGGATGTGTAATCTGGAGCGGCCATGTTTGTAGGCTGTGGTGTGTTCTGGGAAATGGAGTTTATGGTGCTGACACTGGCATTTTAACAGGGTCGAGTAGACTTTTTATATCCATTGTAAATGTATACAGTATAGTCATCTTTTAGTCAGATTTTGTTTATACTGTATTTGTTATTTACCAGACATTTGGTTGTTGTAAATCAACATCCTTTCCTCCACACTCTTTGTAGTACAGTAAAGGTGAGTGTGCAGCAGGAGTGTGTAGAGGGAGAATGGGAGTTGGCAAGTGTTCGCGGCTGCTGGACAGTCGGCTCTACAGCTGGAGGAAGTCGGAACTTCCCGTCACATGGACAGAACCCACATGTTCCCCTCATAGTGACTTATGACCCTGGGGGGACAAACGTTAGAATCACTCTACGGCAGCATATGCCAGAGAATTCTCTTCATGCCATTGGCTTTCACATTTATAAGGTTAGTAGTGGGTGGGGGCAGTTGGTGGTGGAGTGGTGGTTGGGCAAACTGTAGACATATCAATTTGATGGATCTAATACATAGACTTTATTATAATGTGTAATTGACAGCCCACAGTCCAAGACTCCCAGCCTGTGATGCCAATCAAACAGAGCTAAACACAATAACACAATTGGAGTGATGTGATTTAGTTCAATACTACATGTACAAATTTTAGGTTATACTTAGAAAATTCCGTTCCTCTTGGTAGTATGCATGCTTTTACGTGGTTGTTTGCTGAGATTCAAAAAGACCATTCAAGCATGAATATCAAGTATTATATAAAAAATTATGCAGGAGGACAAGCAACATTGGCCTTGCAAATGGTGAGAATCACAATGGTGTAATATTTGGTGTGAATATTAGTAACTCACAATTGATTTCATATTGTTTACATGCATATTGTGTGCCCACAAGGCCACTATTAACCTGATCATTAATCCATGTAGACTTAAATATTTTACTGGTATTGTATATGTTCTATGTAGATTGTAGCACACTACAAATATCGACTTGCATCTAATCATTTTCCTGCTTTTAGGTGGGACTACTGTGACTAAGACACAGTCACTAAACACATACAAATGATGCACAACAAAGAACGACTGTACAGATATATGGCCCACTTAGTGCAATGATTGGTTCCTGTAAAAATCAACAACATAAAACAAAACACCAAGAACAGGAATCTGGGGCACAGTCTCACTGAGTCTGGGCAGTTGAAATATAATTTTATATGTTTTTTTTATAAATAATATTCATCCAGCCACCATGTTATTCCTACTATTTTTATATGAACAAACATACAGCATGTTATAAGTATGTGAAGCATGTGGGTGACAGATAAACAGAATTTTCTTCAGTCACACTGTGACAGGAAGTGTCTTTTAGCCAAAGCACTGACAGAATTTTATTTTTTCTCAAACAGGATGATGTCATATTAAGGAACATGAAACATCCCAAAGAGTTAGTGATTTTGGTTAAAACACACCCAGTCATATGCCAGTGACTTGATTAAAAAAATGAACTAAAAGCATGAACCCATATCGCACCCAGTACATTAACATTACCTTGCTTGTTCTTATCTATGACTTTATAGTAGCATGTATTCAAAATAAAGCTCTCACCAAATCACAATAGCAACATTTACATGATGTTTATTGTCAAAATGTGAAGGCAGCACTGGACACACCATTAAAAGTCATACCTGGTGTGTGTGTGTAGGTTCCCAGTGAAGTGGACTGCATGGTGATCTCGGGTACAGTGTGCCCTGTGACGAGTTGTGTTCCTCATGCTCACTCTCAGGAAATCAGTGTCCAGTGTAGGCTGCCCCCTGCTGGCTATGTCATTCTGCCCTCCACATACCAGCCAGACTGCAGTGCAGAATACACACTCACCATCGCACAGAAAATACCAAGGTAAACACACTCAGACTTTACCGAATACAAGCTTTAATCACCATTACTCAACAGATGATGGTATTAAAACCAGTATATCTTGTAAAGGGTGGACAAATCAAATTCATTAGCTAGCCCACTTGGCAAGTAAAAGCTCCAATGTGCTACCCAGTCCCATGTTTTTGCCTGGAAACCTAAATGACTAAAACATGGTAGCTAACTTAATGTAATAACTTATGGCTAAGACTTACATCTGTGAGTGGCAAAAGTATGTGAACCTCTAGGATTAGCAGTTAAATTCAAAGTAAAATGAGAGTCAGGTGTTTTTAATCAATGGGATGACAGGTGTGAGTGAGCGCTCTGTTTTATTTAAAGAACGGGGATCTATCAAAGATCTTCACAACACGTTTGTGGACTTCCATTTACACTTGTATCTTGGCACGAACAAAGGATATTTCTGATGCTTATCAGGCTAGAAAAGGTTACAAGACCATGTCTAAATAGTTTAACTCCACCAATCCACAGTCAGACAGATTGTGTACAATTGGAAGAAATTTAAGACCATTGTTACCCTCCCCAGGAGTGGTCAACCAACAAAGATCACTCCAAGAGCAAGACATGTAATAGTCCCCGACATCACAAATTAACCCAGGGTAACTTCTAAGCAACTAAAAGCCTCACTCACATTGGTTAATGTTAATAAGTCCACCATCAGGAGAACATTGAACAACACTGGTATACATGGCAGGGTTGCAAGGAAAAAGTAACTGCTCTCCAAAAAGAACATTGCTGTCTGTCTGCAGTTTGCTAAAAATCATGTGGACAAGCCAGAAAGAAGGATGTTTTGTGGATGGATGAGACCAAAAAAGAAAGTGTTATTATTAGAGAAAGGAAATCACTTCATTCCAGCATAAGAACCCTATCCCAACTGTGAAACATGGTGGTGGTGGTAGTATCATGGATTGGGTCTGTTTTGCTGCATCTGGGCCTGGACGGCTTGCCATCATTGATAGAACAATGAATTTTGAATTATACAGGTACCAGTGAATTCTACAGGAAAATGGCAGGACATCTGTCTGTGAGAAAATCTCATGAGAAAGTTGGTCATGCAGCACGACAAAGACCCTAAGCACACAAGTCATTCTACCAAAGAATGGTTAAAGAAGAATGTTAATGTTTTGGAATGGCCCAGTCAAAATCCTGACCTTAATCCCATAGAAATGTTGTGGAAAGACCTGAAGCAAGCAGTTCATGCGCGGAAACCCACCAACATCCCAGAGTTGAAGCTGTTCTGAACTGAGGAATGGCCTAAAATTCTTCCAAACCAACGTGCAGGACTGATCAACAGTTACAGGAATGTTTAATTGCAGTTAATTCTGCACAAGGGATTCACACCAGATACTGAAAGCATAGGTTCACATACTTTTGCTACTCACAGATATGTAATATTGCATCCTTTTCCTCAGTAAATAAATGACCAAGTACAGTATTTTGAGTAATTTATTTAAATGGGTTCTTTATCTACTTTTTGGACATCAGAAAATCTGATGCTGTTTTAGGTCATATTTATATATAGAAAATTCTAAAGGGTTCACAAACTTTCAAGCACCACTGTAGACTTACTGTCAACCAGATGGGTCCTTGGAACAAAGAGCCCATGCTATAGTAATAACATCAGATGCATCACACCAACATGCAGTGCATTACATTTAAGCATATCTACCAAATTAACATTTTTGTTTTCATAAGTGCTATTTTCTTTTTCTGGTTGTTGAACCTACTTTTCCTCAGTGCAACTACGAATTACATAGTGAATCTGCTTTTTCTCAGCTGCCAGGGCTACAGTCCACTCTTGTTATGCCCTGTTCTCTTTTTCTGAATTGCAATAGTTTCACTGTGATGGTTTAAAGCACCTTAGTGAATGATTTATTCTTGAGGCTGTTAATATGAAAACTTTAAGCAGTCTATTTGCTCAAACTGTAGGATTTTGCTCTGAAGTTATCTTTTCAGTCTGTTCAGACATTGGTACATGTGTTTTTTGTTGGTATTGTGTGTGTGTGCAGGAAAGCAATAAGCTGTCAGGAGCGTTTGGGCCAGGCAGTTCAAGAGGTGAGTGCAGCTTTAAAGCACTGGATATCAGACAGGCTATTTCTGTTCATTCTTTAACTACATTGACACCCCACAACAGCCCTACCATTATTCTTCTAGTTTTAGTTTTGGACAGAAATAATGTACCATCAAAATTCTTATTGTTAGATTGGGGATGTGCTGCTATAATTTCCATATCACAGTATTTCTGCAGCAATGCCTACAATAACTAAAGCCAGTTCAGTGCTGTACTACATTTGTATATTTTTCATCTCTGTCTTCAGTGTAAACTAAAAATCATGCATGTTATATGCATGATCCAAATGTGACACAAGATTTTAGATCTAGACAAAAATTCAATTTAGTGGTGTCTTATTGCCTATGAGGTTTGTGTGTGTGTTTCTGTGTGTGTGTGATGACAGGTCAGAACCAGCAGGTGACACTGTGCAGTCAGTGTTAACTGGACAGGGTCTCGTATGCTCTAAAACCAGTGTTTGTTACATTATTACTCAGTGTTTAGAACTGAAACTTGGACATGGATCCAGCAGCTACATATGGAAAACATTTACTTGTCCAAGAAAATTTACTATGCAAAATTTTCTACTTCACATACTGAAAGTTTTGTCATTTACCACATTACACTGCAAATATCTATCATTAGATGTTTACTGTTGGGAGTAAGCTATGAATTTATCTCTGTACTCTGTACCTCATGAGAGTTATTTGTGCATTACAAACCACAAAAGCCTTGTGTACAAAAATACATGTATTTTTATTTAATAAACCAAATAAATTTTTGTAATGGTCATCTGGTACATAAAAACTCTTCAAGGGATACACCTAGAAATAAGGTCCTTTGCAAAATTATCTGTGTAAGGATAAACAGATGACAAAATGTCAATATGTCATTATGTGTGTTTATATATATATATATATATATATATATATATATATATATATATATATATATATATATATATATATATATATACACACACACACACACACAGTATCTCACAAAAGTGAGTACACCCCTCACATTTTTGTAAATATTTGATTATAACTTTTCATGTGACAACATGACACAATGACAAGTGTCAAGTGACAAAATGATACTTTGCTACAATGTAAAGTAGTGAGTGTGCAGCTTGTATAACAGTGTAAATTTGCTGTCCCCTCAAAATAACACAACACACAGTCATTAATGTCTAAACCGCTGGCAACAAAAGTGAGTACACCCCTAAGTGAGAATGTCCAAATTGGGCCCAAAGTGTCAATATTTTGTGTGGCCACCATTATTTTCTAGCACTGCCTTAACCCTCTTGGACATGGAGTTCACCAGAGCTTCACAGGTTGCCACTGGAGTCCTCTTCCACTCCTCCATGATGACATCACGGAGCTGGTGGATGTTAGAGACCTTTTGCTCCTCCACCTTCTGTTTGAGGATGCCCCACAGATGCTCAATAGGGTTTAGGTCTGGAGACATGCTTGGCCAGTCCATCACCTTCACCCTCAGCTTCTTTAGCAAGGCAGTGGTCGTCTTGGAGGTGTGTTTGGGGTCGTTATCATGCTGGAATACTGCCTTGCGACCCAGTCTCTGCTTCAGTATGTCACAGTACATGTAGGCATTCATGGTTCCCTCAATGAACTGTAGCTCCCCCGTGCCAGCAGCACTCATGCAGCCCCAGACCATGACACTCCCACCACCATGCTTGACTGTAGGCAAGACACACTTATCTTGGTCTCATCAGACCACAGGACATGGGTCCAGTAATCCATGTCCTTAGTCTGCTTGTCTTCAGCAAACTGTTTGCAGGCTTTCTTGTGCATCATCTTTAGAAGAGGCTTCCTTCTTGGACGACAGCCATACAGACCAATTTGATGCAGTGTGCGGCGTATGGTCTGAGCACTGACAGGCTGACCCCCCACTCCTTCAACCTCTGCAGCAATGCTGGCAGAACTCATACGTCTATTTCCCAAAGACTACCTCTGGATATGATGCTGAGCATGTACACTCAACTTCTTTGGTCGACCATGGTGAGGCCTGTTCTGAGTGGAACCTGTCCTGTTAAACCGCTGTATGGTCTTGGCCACCGTACTGCAGCTCAGTGTCAGGGTCTTGGCAATCTTCTTATAGCCTAGGCCATCTTTATGTAGAGCAACAATTCTTTTTTTCAGATCCTCAGAGACTTCTTTGCCATGAGGTGCCATGTTGAACTTCCAGTGACCAGTATGAGGGAGTGTGAGAGCGATGACACCAAATTTAACACACCTGCTCCCCATTCACACCTGAGACCCTGTAACACTGACAAGTCACATGACACTGGGGAGGGAAAATGGCTAATTGGGCCCAATTTGGACATTTTTACTTAGGGGTGTACTCACTTTTTTGCCAGCAGTTTAGACATTAATGGCTAATGGCTGTGTGTTGAGTTATTTTGAGGGGACAGCAAATTTACACTGTTACACAAGCTGTACACTCACTACTTTACATTGTAGCAAAGTGTCATTTCTTCAGTGTTGTCACATGAAAAGTTATAATAAAATATTTACAAAAATGTGAGGGGTATACTCACTTTTGTGAGATACTGTATATTAGAGATGCACCGATACAAAATTTCTCAGCCAATACTGATAACCGATTATTCAGAGTGATATCGGCCGATACCGATAGTTCTGCCTTTTATGCCTTCTTTTAAATGAATAATAATTAAGTCCACAATTCTGAAAGACACACATGCACATATACACACACGTACACATACACACACACACGCACGCACATATACACACACACAAAGTCAAACTTTCATATATTCTAGATTCATTACACATAAAGTGAAATATATCAATGCTTTTTTTGTTTTAATCTTGATAACGGCTTACTGCTCATGGAAATAAAAAAAACCTAAAATATTAGAATAAAGTATTTATAATACAGAAATATTGACCTTCTGAAAAGAATGTTAATTTATGCACTCATTACTTGGTTGGGGCTCCTGCATCAAACCACCACACATTCCATTTTTTTCAGGCTTGACAAAGTTTAATGTGCTCTGCTGCTTGTTGCAAAATGGTTCT
Source organism: Ictalurus furcatus (assembly GCF_023375685.1). Classification (NCBI taxonomy): domain Eukaryota; kingdom Metazoa; phylum Chordata; class Actinopteri; order Siluriformes; family Ictaluridae; genus Ictalurus; species Ictalurus furcatus. The sequence continues at coordinate 11,470,125 of NC_071274.1, forward strand.
GAGAGAGGTTCACAGATCCACGGGCCAAGCACGAGCAGGTCATGGGCTTCAATACAAGAAAAAGTACCATTTGGCTGGTAAAAGAATTGTGGTGGGTAGACAACAGGATCAGTGCATCTCCAAAATGGCAGGTCTTGTGGGGTGTTCCCAGTATGCAGTGGTTAGTACCTACCTTCAGCACAAATTTAATGCCTTAAGTCAGAGCTTGCTGCATATGGGGTTGCGTAACCACAGACTGTTCAGAATTGACCGCTGTCCACCGCCGAAAGTGCCTACAATGGGCATGTGAGCATCAGAACTGGACTATGGAGCAATGGAGGAAGGTGGCCTAGTCTGATTTGTCATGTTTTCTTTTACATCATGTGGATGGCCAGGTGTGTGTGCATCGCTTACGTGAGGAAGAAATGGCACCAGGATGCACTTTAGGAAGAAGGCATGCCGGCAGAGGGATGATCTGGAAATGTTCCCTGGGTAAACCGTGGGTCCTGGCATTCATGTGAATGTTATTTTTGACATGTACCACCTACCCAAACACTGTTGCAGACCAAGTACACCCCATCATGTCATTCCCTAATGGCAGTGGCCTCTTTCAGCAGTTATAATGCGCTCTGCCACACTGCAAAAATTGTTCTGGAATGGTTTGAGGAACATGACAAAGTGTTCAAGGTGTTGACTTTTCCCAAATCTGAATCTGATTGATCATCTGTGGGATGTGCTGGACAAACAAGTCCAACCCATGGAGGCCCCACCTCGCAACTTACAGGACTTAAGGGATCTGCTGTTAACATCTTAGTGCCAGATACCACAGCACACCTTCAGCAGTCTTGTGGAGTCTGTGCCTTGACAGGTCAGCGCTATTTTGGTGGCACAAGGGGGACCTACACAATATTAGACAGGTGGTTTTAATGTAATGGCTCATTGTTGTGTATATATTGGAACAGCAGGGCCAGTTCTTTTATTTTTGCACTGAAGACATTTTGGTTCAGATGAATGAGGCAGTAGATCAGAATTTCAGCTTTCAATTCCTGATGTTTACATCTGGATGTGTTAAACAACTTAGAACGTGGCACCATTTGTTTGAACCTGCCCATTTTACCATTCATGTAACTCATGATGGTAGCAGCAGAATGAATTCAGAAACATTCTGTGCATACGTTGAAGGACTGCAACCTTCTCAGAATGTAGAAGCGACTTTGACCCTTCTTGTACACAAGTCTGTCGTCCAAATGTATGCCCAGATACTTATGTGCTAAAACTCCACATGCTCTCTATCAGTGGTGTCAGACGTTATGTGGGGCTTGGACCTCTGGAAGTCCATCACCATCTCTTTTGTCTTGCTGATGTTCAAGTTTGCACAACTCAGCCACGTTCTCCACCAAGGCCCTGTACTAAATCCTCCTGCCCTCCTCTGATGCACCCCACTATAGTCATCAGAGAACTTCTGCACATGACTTGTGTTTTACCTCAAATCTGAGGTGTACAGATTGAACAGAAAGAGAGCAGCAACAGTCTCTTGAGGGGCCCAGTGCTACACATATCTGTGCTATAGCTGACACACAGCTACAAACTGTAGCCTGCCAGTTAGGTAGTCCATTACCAATGAGATGATGGATTCATCCACCTGCATCACTTGGAGTGTCTCCCCCAACAGTTCAGGCCATATGTTGTTAAAAGCACTGTAGAACTCAAAGAACATAACCCTCACAGTGCTGCCTGATGTGTCCAGGTAGGAGTATTCCCTGTTCTGCAAATAAATAACTGCATTATCCACATTATCCACCTGCATTATCCACATCTAAGCTTGGTAGGCAAACTGTAGTGGGTCTTGTGCAGCTCTCACCAGTGGGTGAAGGTGAGCTAATATCAGTCTTTCCAGAATTTTCATTATGTGTGATATGTTAAGGTCACCGATGATTGCCCCTTCTTGGGCACTGGGACCACACATGAAGTTTTCTATTTAACAGGAACCCTTTCCAGACTGCAAGCTGCTGATTGAATGAGTTGCTGTTGTCCAAAGATGAGAGCTGTTGGGGGAGGCAAAGGTAGTACTGAAGAGGAGAGGGTGGGAGTGAGGCTGTTATCAAACCAAGTAAAAGAATTGATTGAACTCATTTGCCCATTCATGGCTGCTTTTAGGTGATTTGGAGCCACTCCTATTGAAGCCAGTGATGTTCTTCAGGCTTCTACAAACATCACACAGGTTTATCTGCTCCAATTTCTTCTCCAGTTTGGTCTTATACTCCTCCTTGGCTTCTTTAATCCTCACTTTAAGCTCTCTTTGGACCCTCTTCATTTCCTCCCTGTCCACTGCACTGAAGGCTCTCTTCTTTTGGTTAAGAGGAGGTTTCAGCTCACCACTGACCCATGGTTTATTGTTGGAGAAGAAGCATACAGTTTTAGAAGGTATGACAGTGTCTTCACCGAAGTTAATATAATCCGTTATGCAAGTTGTTATGCGCCTATGTCCTCACCATTTGGAGCACAGAGTACAGAACACATCTCAGCCTGTAACCTCAAAGCATCCCTTCATTGATTCAGTGGCCTCAGCTGACCACCTCCTCACTGTCCTGTTGGTCACTGGTTGCCGATTTACCGTGGGCTTATACAGGGACATGAGATGAACCATGTTATGATCTGATCTCCCCAGTGGTGGGAGTGCTTTGAAACTGTAGGCGTCTTTGACATTTGCGTACAGCAGATCCAATGTTGTTTCTCATTTTTCCATTCCACATACTGTCTGAAGATTGTTAGATGTGAAGAGAGAAGCATGGTTCCAGACAAATCTCCACACATAGCTATAAATGTGTTGGGGTGATGGGTCTGTAGTTTGGTGATGGATGTGTGAATAACATCACACGTTGTGTCTGCGTTTGCAGAAGGCGGAATGTCAACAACAGACCCAATGGCATGGTAAATAACATGAATGCATTCCGACAAGAAATTATTCAATGTCCGGGTTACAGATAACTTCTTTTACTGTGATATGATTGGGGTTATACAATTTATTAGCATATTTCCTTATTACTGTAAAATGATATACCAATATACTATTCCACCCTTATTGTAAACCACTAATGTTGTTTTTTTTCTTTACTTTTCAGACTTCTCATGTCTGTGTGATGGGGCTGTAGTGTTTCGGAGGAGGGTGCTTTTTCTGTCTCCAGCTTTCTGCTGACATGGGTCAATTGATACTGGGCATAGTTGAAAGCCAAAGCATTTACATCGCGTTTAGTACATATTGTCTACTGGTTGACCCTAATGAAAGCCAATGGCACTCTGCCCTGCCATCTAATAGGAGCTATTGAAGCTGCCGCCACATGCCATGGTCTCTCTCATAGTTTTTAGAAGCACTGTGCTGCCATACAATGATCAGCTGAAAGCAAAATGTCCCACCATCAAGAACAAAGAGATCACTCAGGGAGAGAGTTACCGGCTGACCCACACAGAGCTGGTGTGCCTGCCAACAGCTAAACCAGGTTTGAGAGAGTTGTGAACAAGTCAGCTCTCATTCCTTCTGATGTGGCCAATGGCTGTTTTAGGACAGCACATTCTTATAGCCTAAACAGGTCACATACTATGTTGTAAATGTTTGAACAATTTTTACTATGGTACAAACCCAACAGTTAAACATTCTGTTGGGTAAAATAAGTGTCTACTGTCACCTTCCCTTTGATCTGCATGTATATTGTTTGTGTATAAAATTTAACAAATAAACTGGTGCATGGAAAACAATTGTATTTTGCTACTCTGTGACTAACTTGTTTTTCCTTTTTCTTTTAACATACCTGGTTCTTGCAGAAACTTAGGGTGGAGAACTCCAATGCCTGCATGGATACAATGCACAATTAAATCTAGACCAGATGGGCTGAACTGCAGTCCAGGAAGGCCTGAGACGTGCACAGTTTGATGATTTCCCTGCTTAGTATGCCCATTTTCATATCACCTGATAAAATCAAATACAGATTACAAAAAATAAAATTTAAACAAATGTGGTGTTTACATTCACCTTTTCTACCCAAAAACATTTCTTAAAGCTGCAGTATTGAACTTTACATTAAAATCAGTTTTCAAAACCGTCTCCTTACCTTACCACGATTCGAAATGGTAAGCTTATAATAATGATTTATAATTTGAGCTGTTGGGTCAGATTTTGCAGGAAACGTCAGTTTGACATCATTTGCATGGCCTTTGACATCACCATGCCTTTGCGTGGTTACGTCACATCTGTAAACAAAGAAGAAGAGCCGGCTACTATATAATGTGTGTAGATGCTGAGGGTGGTGGATTGTTTGTAGCTTGTCCTTACAAGAGTTTCTTGGAATTTAAACTTGTCGTCTTGATGGCTGCCTCTAATCTGGATAGTTCTAAATGCAGTCATTGTTGACATCTGGGTAATCAGCTGTTGTCAAAACCAATAAGCCTCAAACTGTGGAGAGCCTGCAGTCAAAAAGGGAAAGTGACAGAGCCCATGCTAAAATAAGAATAAATATCGCCATGGCTTTTGAGAGGTGCCGACAACTCGGAGATCTGAAGGGATTGAAGACTGACAGAGCTGGCTTTTGCTGCTGACCAGGTAAGATATTTCTGTGGCTCAATAAGTAGCTAGCTAACATTAGTGCGCTTGTTTGGTCTATTTAGCTAGGTATTGGACTTTCCTATGTTTTTTTTTGTTTTTGTTATGGTCAATGTGGTCAATTGCACTTATTTTCTGTTCGCTATGAGAGCAACTCACCTCTACTCCAAGAAAACCGTATCTGCCACCACCTCAGATGTCAAGTATTGGAGCTAATATACGACACATACGAATACCTCAAATACCTACCTCCTCAAAAACCATCAGCTTCATCCGTGCAGATGAGCAGTGCCGAATCACAAACCAAGTAAATAAAATAACTCTGCAAGTAACATGCAGTTTTATGTTTCAAACAGAGATGGCAATACAGAGGCAAAAGTTCAGAACTGCATCTTTAAGGCCTTACACAATTCTTGAATGCATTCTTATCATATAGAACTTTGGAATAATTAAACATCATTTTATTTTTTTAAAAACTTTATGTAAAGAATGCCACTTTTATTGTTTGAATGAATAGTCACTATCATTCAAGTAAAAATTAGGAATTTTCTGGATATGTTTGATATTCCCCTTGGGGATATCAACACTTGTCAGTGTTTCCAGTGTGCAAATGCTTATCCATGATTAAGCTATCATCTTTTTTGGTACATTACTTTCTTCTGCTCATTGTCATGGAGGTCTGTTTTCCTTTTCTTTGCTCTTATAATATTAGTCTTCAACCAGCAAACCTGCAGCCACATTGACAGATCACTGAATCAATGTTACTTTTTATACTGGATACTGCAAGTACAGTTTCAGACTAGTATTAGAACTACAACATAACTGAGCTGAATATGGCAGCCAAAGTAACAGGCCAGTTTGAGTATATGAAAGTTTTAGCCATTAATTACAAAATATTTGGGACCCTCCTCACGTGTACACAAAATGATAGCTAACATTTTGTACCCAATTCTAACAGTATTATTATATAGGCCACAGGATTTTATATATATATACTTTTGGTTTACTTTAATAAAAGATAAACAGATTTTCCTATATAAGGTCGTTTCTGAAAGAGGCGCATGCGCGGTCCGCTCGCCATCGAACCAGGATGCTCGTGCGCTGATGCTGCGGATTTGACGGGTCGGCCGCCGGAACAGCGAGCGGAGAAAGGCCGGAACTTAGGAAATAATGAACAACAAATTTGACGCGTGAGTAGATAGTATCCATCGAAACTCGCTGCCGTCCTTAAATAGTTGTTCCTGTTGTCAATTCAAATCCTGTGGGTAAAGTTCTCCCATGTAGCTGTTTGCAGCAGAGAGAAGGAGTGAGAGGCGTGTCTGCTACATGCGTACAGGTCTACAGCCCAATGGGATACATGACGACAGAAACTTGCATCGTCTAGTTTTTCTACACAAAAGGAATGTTAAGTGGGAACATAAACATAAACATAATTAAAACATAAACATGTGCATTACTAGTCTGAATAGTCAGGCGGTCTTGTAGGCCGCAAATGAATCCCCGGGTTCATCGTGAGCACCCAGCCGGGGCAGGTGCACTGGAAGCCGCCGTACTCTCGCTGACGTACCGCGCTCCAGTCAAAGAATAATTGCTCGAATTTTCGCCCTGCGAGAGTGTTAATGATAAGTGTAGTTTAAGCAGATTCTTTCGTGAAGACATGACAGTCAAATCAACAGGCTTAAAAGTTAACTTTTTTTGGATGAGACTTTTGTACTGTTTAAATAAATGTACAGTAGAGCAGTGGTTCTCAAAGTGGGGTCAGTGAAGCAAAGCCAGGTTGTTGTGATTTATTTTTTCCTAGTTTGTTACAGTTGCGGAAATCACAACTCTGTATTATCAAAGCTTCTATTTATTATTAAGGTCTTATAATTATTATCCTATTTGTCTGGTCATTTGAGTTTAATGGGTTTAATCCAAACAATAAGTAGGCCTATAAATATTGTCTGCTTAAATTTAAAGTGTAATATTGGGGGACAGTTCATTTGCTTGTTTCCTTGCCTAATAGAAATTGTACCAAAAGTTGTCACCTCATGACAACTTTGCTATTGGGAAGGAAGTGGGGAAAATTCCATTAATTTTAAAGGAAACTGTCCTGGCAGTCTGGAATGAAAAGAAGCAGAACATGGTTGTTGCCTGCTTCCCTAGAAAGAATATTTCTTAAATATCTGGTGAGCACAATCAAAGATAAACTTGATCCATGTCAGTTTGCTTACAAGCAAGGTTGTGCATATTATTTCTAAACATTTAGACAAATCTAATACCTTTGCAAGAACCCTCTTTTTAGACTTTTCCTGTCAGGTCCTCTTATGACCCGCGTGGGTGGCTGTGGCTCAGGTAGTAGAGTGGGTTGTCCACTAATTGTAGGGTTGGCGTTTCGATTCCTGGCCCACTTGACTCCACATACTGAAGTGTCCTTGGGCAAGACACCGAACCCCAATTTGCTCCCAATGGCACCCTAGCACCTTGCATGGCACATACCATTGCTGTGTGAATGGGTGAATGAGAACTAGTGTAAAGCACTTTGTAGAACCGCTAAGGTTAAAAAAGCACTATATAAGTCCAGTCCATTACCATTCAACACAATTCAAGCTGACATCTGAGAGTCAAAACTTGTATGGTTGGGTGTAAATCCATATTTGATTCAGTGGTATACTTCTTTTCTCACAAATAGAGTCCAAATTGTTAAAGTGAACAAAACCTTGTCATCAGCAGTTAAAACAAATGTTGGAGCACCCCAGGGCTGCATTAGTTCTGCCATGCTTTTTACCTTGTACACAGACGACTGTCATGTACACAGACAGGTCTAGTAATAATTGTGAATGAACATACTGTCATGCAAGAAAAATGTCAGACTAGTTCTCACAACAGTCACTATCAATCTATAGTATGCACATGTATACATTCCCTATAGTATGAATAGTATACAGCAGTGCTTGAAAGTTTTTGTGGTTTTGTTCTTCTATTTTCTTTATGTCTGCATAAATATGACCTAAAACATCAGATTTTCACACAAGTCCTAAAAGTAGACAAAGAGAATCTAATGAAACAAATCAGACACAGATATTATACTTTGTCATTTATTTATTGAGGAAAAAGATAAAATATTACATATCTGTGATTGGCAAAAGTATGTGAACCTCTAGGAGTAGCAGTTCATTTGAAGTTGAAATTAGTCAGATGTTTTCAATCAGTGGGATGACAATCTGGTGTGAGTGAATGCCCTGTTTTATTTAGAACAGGGTTCTATCAAAGTCTGATCTTCACGACTCTGTTGGAAAAATGTATCATAGCACGAACAAATGAGATTTCTGAGGGCCTCAGAAAAAGAGTTATTGGTGCTCAATAAAGCTGGAAAAGGGTTCAAAACCATCTCTAAAGAGTTTGAACTCCACCAATCCACAGTCAGACAGATTGTGTACAAATGGAGGAAATTCAAGACCATTGGTACCCTCCCCAGGAGTGGCTGACCAACAAAGAGCATGACTTGTAATAGTCCGCAAGGTCACAACAGAACACCGGGTAACTTCTAAGCAACTTATGGCCTCTCTCACATTGGCTAATGTTAATTTTCATGAGTCCGCCATCAGGAGAACACTGAACAACAATGGTATGCATGGCAAGGTTGCAAGCCACTGCTCTCCAAAGAGAACATTGCTGACCGTCTGCACTTTGCTAAAGATCATGTAGACAAGACTAGAGCTGCAACAACTAATCGATAATAATCGTTTATGTGAATTGTTGTCAACGAATCTCATGATCAATTAGTTGGTCTGTGCGCGGTACATTTACTCATTACGTTACTTCTGTTCCGAAAACATGCTTTGGAGAGTAAATACTAAAGTTGTGTCCCACATGACATCCGATATACTTTCACTATGCACTACCGTCTAGTGCAGTGTTTCTTATCCGGAGGGCAGGGGGTATAATTGCAGGGGGTCTGTAGGAAAGTTTCAAATGTATCAATGTATCAAAACATATTCAAATGTATCAAAACATATTCAAATGATGTTTTTAAATTAATCAATTTGGTTATTCGCAAATATCATATTAGCTGAGCTGACGATCATTCATTAATGGATTTATTTTGGATTTATTTTAAATTTATTTACAAATGAAATGATAATTTGCAAAAACCTGTGAGTGGTAGACAAGTTCAAGGGTTGCACTGATGGATAAAATAAACAAAGGATAATTCAGAGAATCAAATTAAATGTCACACCAACAATAAAATGTAAAAAATAAAATCTTAATGTTTTGATTCAATTTTAATGTTAATATTATTAATGTTAAATATTAATAAAATAAAGCAACATATATAGAAATGACTGTTTAGTATATAGCCTATAATTGTTGTGGAGTGAGGGGGTCCTTGTGGATTGTTCGAAATATGCTTGGGGTCCAAAGCTCACAAAAGGTTGAGAGGCACTGGTCTAGAGTATGAATTTTAGAAAGGTAATATCACAAATGGAACCCTCCCCCCCAACAAACACACACACACACACACACACCTTATACTCTGAATGCAAGCATTAGTTTTAATTCACTGATAAGGTGGCAGGCCAAAAAGATTTATTAAAAGCATTAACATTTGAATAATTATTAGTGACATTAGGCTACATTTTGCTGACAGGACACGGGCTAAATGGCAGTGCATGGTGGCCCATTAGGAGGTAGTTTATAATATTGCAATGCATTAGTGTCGTTAACAAATAACTGGCTATCGCAAGCATTACATGGAGCATAACGTTGGCTGGTTTCATGGCCACAATGAAAGCTGCCTCCAACAAACATAATATAGGACCCGTCTTTCAGATGTTTTGCCAAATTCCAGGTGTTTCCTCGCTTTGTTTGAAATGAACGATAGCATCGGCTGCACACTAGCAACCGATGCTAGCTTTCCACTCTTTTCCTTTCAACTAGTCGGGGCGGAGCTAATTGCCATCTTCTGTAGTTTTACACTTGTGGACCGACTAAAACACTTGCGCGTATTTGTTGCCCCATTAGGTCCGGAAGAATTGCAACCTCGGTACCTTCATTACCAACGATACCTACACTACTGCAGAAAAACAAGTACAGTCACGTCTTAAGAATGATGGTACCAACTTGGTACCAAAGTTTCGGTTCTCGTGACATCCCTAGTAGTATCATGGTTTGGGCCTATTTTTGTTGCATCTGGGCCTGGATGGCTTCATATCATTGATGGAACAATGAGTTCTGAATTATATCAGTGAATTTTAAAGGAAAATATCAGGACATCTGTCTGTGAACTGAATCTCAAGAGGAAGTGGGTCATGCACCAAGACAACAACCCTAAGCACACAAGTCGTCCTACCAAATATTGTGTAAAGAAGAATAAAGTTAATGTTTTTGAATGGCCAAGTCGAAGTCCTAGCCTTAATCCAATAGAAATGTTGTGGAAAGACCTGAAGGAAGCAGTTCATGTGTGGAAACCCACCATCAACCCAGAATTGAAGCTGTTCTGTATTGAGGAATGTGCTAAAATTCCTCCAAGCCAATGTGTAGGACTGATCAACAGCTACTGGAAATGTTTATTTGCAGTTATTGCTGAACCAGGGGGTCACAACAGATACTGAAAGCAAAGGTTCACATACTTTTGCCACTCATATGTAACATTCTAACATATGTAATACTGGATAATTTTTCTCAGTATATAAATGACCATGTATAGTATGTTTTGTTTCTAATTGGGTTGTCTGTATCTACTTAAACTACTTTTAAAAAATCTGATGATGTTTCAGGTTTCATATTTATTCAGGAATCTAGACAATTCTATAAAGTTTACAAACTTTCAAGCACCACTGTAGTATGTACTTGCACACATGAACTTTAAATGTTATCCATTACCATGGGAACAACTAAAGACCTTTTCAACATGGTTGTTGATCTTCATAAATCCGGTAATGGTTATAGAAAATACATTCAGTGATTTAAAAAAAAAAAAAAAAAAAAAAATGGACTGCCAAAAATTGGACCCATGTGCACAATGAGGATGATGGTGAAAAAATGCAGAGTTTTAGAATTGGTTAGTTGACTCTGTGGCTGTCAAGTAAAATCAACTATTAAACACCACTTTCATAATAACAAGCTCTTTGGAAGAGTTACAAGAAGGAACTTCTTTCTGAAACTGACTCGCAGTATGCATCCACTGACCTTTACCAATGAAACTATGGAATAATGTGCTATGGTCAGAGGAAACCTTTTTGGTCTTACAAACCATCAGCATGTTTGGTGACCAAATAGTCTGCATATAAAATAACCACTGTAAAAATATGCTGGAGGGTTTGTTGTTGTTGTTTTTTAATGCATTGGGTCTGTTTTATTGCTGCTCATTCAGGGGCTCTTATAAAGAGTGGTGGCATCACAAGGTTCAGTCTTTTTAACGCTTTTAGAAGGTAGTTGATGCCATTTTTTCCCACTGACTTCTCCTTTTTTTCCTCTGTACTAACTACAGTCTGAAAGATGACGACAGTGGAGATCACGACCAGGACAACGGCTCACCGAAAGATGGTGAGAAGGAAAGGAATGAGGATGAGGAAAAGGACCAAAACACTACCAAGAAGAAGGTGTGTGTGCTTCTGTGTGTGTTGGTTCATAAAACTGCCCTGTGTTCATCCCAGGACATGTATTCACAAAGCTCACAAGTTTACACTTGGTTTTACTTTTTGGTTTTGTTTTGCTGTTATGCTCAGTGTGATATTTGTGGCCTGTGACAGAACTAACTAGTGAGATCGATAAAACTGCACACACATTCTCTTCTGTGTATGTGTTATAGGCTGTGGTTCCTGGGGCAGGTGAACACCCTCTTCAGTATAACTACACATTCTGGTATTCTCGGCGAACCCCAGGCAGACCAGCCAGTACACAGAGCTATGAGCAGAACATCAAACAAATCGGCAGCTTTGCTTCGGTTAGTCACACGTTTGTTTAAATTGAGGGCCATACTTGAATATATAGACTATACACTTAATCCCTCTCTCCTTAAGCCTAAATTTTGTCTAAACCCAAAATCCACTTACACTCATACCAATCCACAAACATTTGCAGTCATAACTGTAAACAAAAGCAAACACGCACTCACTAATACAACCCTACGTTTTCTTAAATCTTCACAGTTCTGGTTGTTGTATCATTTTCATTAAAACTAATATACAGTCTGGGCCACAGGTGGAGCAGTTTTGGCGGTTTTACAGTCACATGATCAGACCAGGTGATCTGACTGGCCACAGCGACTTTCACCTATTTAAGGAGGGAATCAAGCCCATGTGGGAGGTGAATATACCAATATTTCTTGCATAACTCAGTGTAATTTGTTTTGATTGATCTGCTGTTGTTGTGTTATTATTTATTTTTGCATTTTTTTTATGTACTTAAGTGAAATAAAACTAACGTCTCTCTTTCTGTTTTGTCTCATCTATGTCACTAGGATGATGCTAATAAGAGTGGAGGGAAGTGGATAATTCGGCTGCGGAAGGGTCTGGCCTCACGCTGCTGGGAAAATCTGATCCTGGCCATGTTGGGTGAGCAGTTCATGGTTGGTGAGGAGATCTGTGGCGCTGTTGTCTCAGTCCGCTTCCAGGTACTAAAACACTGTGCCTGAATACCTAATTACATCATGGGCGTTTGCTTCATTGTACTAATCTGGAGGTTTGTAACTTCACTCCTCCAGTCTATAAATTCTGTAAATGTGACTAATCTGGAAAAGCATATGGAGATCTGTTGATGTGTTGCCTACATTAGAAAACTTAATGCAGTTGTTTATTCAATTTTAGGTTATTTCTCCATTATCACACACTTTATAAATAAAGTTTGTAGGTGGCATCATATTTCTAGCCTTCTCCATCTTCAAAGCAAGCAAAACATTGTAAAATATTTTGGTGTGTAGGGTTTTATTAAATTGTTGTTTTAAATATTTCCTTAGTGGTTTGTATGAGTAGATATGTGATGTCAGACTTTATTTAATGTTCTTACCACAATTACACTCATGACCCATTTAATTATGAAGCAAATTGGTTGAAATAAGTTATTTAGGTTTATTGCTAGTAATCTGATGGCCTTAAGAGTAGGTGGTTTAATTGATGTGTGTGTGTGTGTGTGTGTGTGTGTGTGTGTGTGTGTGTGTGTGTGTAGGAGGATATCATATCTATCTGGAACAAAACAGCAAGTGATCAGGCCACTACTGCTCGCATCAGAGACACGCTTCGCAGAGTCCTCAACCTGCCACCAAACACCATCATGGAGTACAAAACACACACTGACAGCATCAAGTGAGTGGCTGCACACAAATGCACACATGCTTGCATTATTAACTTTAAGCACCAACAGGCTGTACAAAACATGCACATCTCTGAACTTGATCCAAAACACAACCATGGAGAACAAAAGACCCATTGACATTTCATTTTAATAGGAAGATTTTATTTTACATTTGTGTACATTTTCTTTGTTTTCAGGGCTTGGGAGGATTTTCATGGACTGGTGAATGCTAGTGGTGGTCGCTAGGTCTTTCTCAAGGGTGAACAATGGCAGGGGTAGGGCCAGTATAGCACCTTAAAAAAAAATCCATCTATCTCCATATAACACTCCAAAACCTCTTCATGCCAAAAGCAAAACTACACCATACTTGACCTTATCAGTCTAAACCTTAACCACTATAATGGTTATAACCCTGCTACATTTGATAAACAATTTGCTATTTTCAGTCTCTAATTTAATACAATGTTTTCATTTCTAGGTTTAGTTACCTTCAGTGTGGATGAAGAGGACTTTCCTAGGGCATACAACTCACTTATTTATGAATTAACATTGTTTTGAATAAAAAAACAAAAGGGATATTGGCTACTGGAAAGCCCATATTCCTGGTCGAAATATCTGTTCAGCTAAAATGCCCCTGAGAATGAAGGAGGAGTCAAATGACCAGTAACAGATGTTTTCAATACTTATTAAGAAAAACATAAGCCGGTGCAGAAATAAGCCTCAAAAATTGTCGCTACTGTGGTTCTGATGAAGGCTGATTAACAAAACCAATCAAATTAAATTTGTTGAATCTTTGTACAATAAGTCATGTTGACCTCATCTGGCAAGTTATTCAGCTTCACATAACCCACACTTCTTAGAAAGCAAGTACTTTTATTTGATATTGTCATAAACAGGGTTGCATTTTACTATAGTGCAGTATTTTAATTTCAGTGTTAAAGTTTTGTTTTTGAAATTGTGAGAAACAATATATTTTCAAAGTTTTTTGAAGAGATATATGATGGAATCTGTTCTTGATAATTTTTTTGTTTTAAGCTGAGTGTGTTGAAACTTAAAAGCCTAAAAGATATCGGACAGTGCCTGCTTCCCAGAAGCACTCAGCATTCTGTGATTTTTGCCTTGGAAAGATATTTTTGTGATTATGCTGTCAGCCGAAAAATCCTGATTCTCCTTTACCACCAAGTAAAACTGAAGAATGTTAACTGATGTGGATTTGGAGATTGGGGTTGGTCATGGTTTGTGTACATCTTACATACTGCCTGGATTTATAAACTTGGGTGTGTTTGAAGTAATGTTTGGATTACTGATAGCAATAAACGTCAAATATGCAGCTGCTGCTAACACTGGTTTGTGCACTGATGTACTTTTAACAGAGTGTAAGATGGAGGAAACACTGAGGCCTGTAAGCAATCTGATCTTTAATTGAGATCCGATTTGATCTATCTGCATGTAATCTACTTTTAAATGAAAACAGTGACTTGAGGTTTTCACAGTTGTAGACTACTTCAATTTGATTGTTGGTTTACCCGATATAGCTGTAAAGTTTAGGAACCATAGGAAGCACTTAAAATAATGAAAGACTGGTTATTTCTCCCAGTAAATTTGTCATGAGTGAGAGCGAGGGGGGGAAAAAAGTCAGGAACCAGGAAAATGTAAATAATGAGCATTTGTATGAGGGTGGTGAGGGAGGTGAAGAAAACCCCCAAAATTGCAGATTGTTAATTGTTATCATGAAAGATTTAAAATCAGTTAGACTACATGTGTCAAACTCAAGGCCTGCTGTCTTGTTTCATTTGGCCCACGCAAACATCAAAAAATAATTTTGAAATGACCAGTACCTACTAAATATCCCACCAACGTTCCACATGACCCACTCTACAGCATGTGTGGGCTCATATCTGATGGCTGAAATACTGGTTAAAGTCAATGACTGACTACTGTATTTGACGCTTCTAAAAGTTATTCAGAAACATGTAAAGTGTTGGCCTTTAGTGTGATTCAGTGGTTAAATACAGCTCCTGAAATGTATCACCTCAGTGTAGAGACATACAATTAGGCTGAAAAAAGAATAACTGATAGTGTTGTGGGGCTAAAATATTAAGGGTTTATTACTTGGCCCACTGCTCTCCTATGACTAAAGACAGAAATAGGTACAGCCAAAGGTTGAAATCGTGTTTTAACTTATTTATATATATATGACTCCATTTACCTAATTATCTGACTCCAAAAGATAATCATCTAGTTAGTGCTGGAAGTATAATATTTCAGTGTTCTGATTTTATATATAATCTAAAACAGTTTCATGCTAAACTTTCATTAAAATGACATTCCTGTATCAGAGACTTTTATATAGCCCATAATAATTATTGTTAGCTCAGAGGTTTACATCAACGTGTAAGCCTAGGCCTTTCCTATTAGGTGTCAGAGTTCGATTTTAACGTGTCTAACATAAGGAAACTTTAGCTTAGGAAACTATTTCTAATAACCATATACAGTCATGCATTTTTAATGCAACATACTTTCTTACAGAAGAACCACTAAATATTTAAAGATAGAAATGGCAAATGAATTTATGAAACAAACCCACACATGAAGTTATACATAGAATGTATATACATAAAGTACTCCTGAGCCTCTTTGAAATGTATAGTGATCAAGATATCAAATACGAACAAACCTGTGTTTTATCGGGGGAATGAACCCAGCTGCTTAGGAACTATGTTAATTAAGTTCCTGAGAATGGGTCAGTGGGATCAAAAGGAAAAATGTCCCCCATGTAAACCAGGGGCGCCACTGTCCGTATGTGTGTGGAGAAAGAGCAAATATTACAACATGTACTGTAAATGTTGTTTCCTAAACCTATATGATATTTATATCACCACATCTTTCACCAGGAAATATGGATACAAATGATACATTCCCTGAGGAATAATGTAATTAACATCAGTTCAGATGACCAGTTTTGGCTTACCTGGTATCTGTGAAACACATTCCTGATCATTTTAATCGTAATGAAATTACTGCTACAATTGATAAATCCTCTACGAATCCCTCCTCCGGGATGTCTGAATGCAGAGCCATTTTTAATGGCCTGAGAACATGTGGCAGTCATCGTAGGTCGACGGGCAGTGATGATACAGGTGATTATAGAGCTGACCAGGACACGACTCCTGAAGATTCAGTTCCAGTAGACATCTTTAGTTGTGTGGAGGCACTGGTCTGGTTTGCACTCTGTTGCAGCTGAGGTCAGTCGCCTGGTGTGGGTTCCTGTGCCCCCCCCCCCCCCCCCCCCCCCCCCAGCAAGCTGCGTTTCTCCTTCCAGCAGAAAGATGCATCAGTATTCAGTGGTAATCTTGTCGAAGATGCATGAATGCCCCCATTTTGAAGTTAGTCCTTACTTCCTTTGAGGGACTCAGGAGACCCCCATATTTCAAAGAGGTCCTCAATCCTTCAGAAACTTTTCTCTGTTATTTGGACGCACACACTTGGATACACTGATATTCTTCCATTTAACACGTATTGCAACTGTAAACTTAGAATGACAACATGCACATGGCATAGTGTCATATTTCATGAAAAAACAACATGGTGAATATTTCTTTATCTTTAAGCGATGTAACCATTTGGTCCCATTTGATAACCTGATCCTTGATGATGATCTCTAATAAATTATTAAATCGAAAAAGTATGCTCAGGATGTATAAAAGGGTGTGCATTAATGTTAATCAAAAATGACAATAACCTACAGATATTGAAGATAAGTTACTCCTGTACAAACTGAACTTGCATTACTCATAGAGGTAAAGAGTCTATGCATGTGGTTCAGCAGCTATAGTGGAAGCAAACTTAAATAATTTAATACAATAAAACTCAATTTCACAAATGTGAAAAATAAAAGGATGTGATATTGGATCACAAATAAATCTGATTTTGTACATGTATTTATGATGACTATAAATAGGAATTTTTCCCAGTGTTGACTAGGCTATACTGATACCCTCCTCGGGTACTGAGAAGTAGCCTAATATAATCTATAGTTTCAGTCAACATTATTTAACCCCCATTGCAAATCAGGCTTATTGTCAAAATTTACAAACTTTCAGCTGTTTGCAATGAACAAATCGGACAAAAGCAATTGAAATAGTTCAACACAGCGAACGTTTCAACTGGTTTCCCCAAATTCAACTGAAAATGCAATTTTCTCCAGTTTCAAAATTCAACTCCTTCATGGCAAGCATCTTAAGTACTTAGTAGACCACCCTTTTGCTGTTATCACTGGCTGCAAACAAGATACATAGCCAGACACCAGCTTCTGGCAGCGTTCCTGAGGAATCTTAGCCCATTCCTCATGAGCCATGGCCTCCAGCTCAGTAATATTCTTGGGTTTGCATGCTGCAACTGCCTTCTTCAAATCCCACCAGAGATTTTCTAAGGGGTTCAAGTCAGGTGACTGTGATGGCCCTGTAGAATCTTCCAGGACTACTTCTGCAACTAAGCCTTGGTGGAATTTGAGGTATGCACTGTCCTGTTGGACGGTCCAATGACGCCCAAGCTTCAGCTTCCTCAAAGACGGCATGACATTTTCTCCTAGGATTTCTTGACACTTCAATGAATCCATCATGCCTTCCACACGTTGCAGGTTTCCAGTGCCAGAAGATGCAAAGCAGCCCTAGAGCATCACCAAGCCACCACATTGCTTGAGTGTGGACAGTGTTCTTTCTTCATTCTTATTCCTCCAGACATACCACTGAACCAAATGTTCCAGATTTGTTTCATCGCTCCACAGAACAGAATCCCAAAACTTCTGTGGCTTATTTATATGATTTTGAGCTGACTTTGCTTGTGCTTTTGGATCAGTAGTGTGTACGTCTTGGAGTTCTGGCATGGAAACCTTTTGCGTTTAGTATGAACCATAGTATGCTCACTGAAACCTCAGTGTCTGTTGCCATCAAGTCTTGCTGCAGGTCTTTTGCAGTCATTCGTGGGTGTATCACAACCTGCCTTCTCAGAAATCTGGTTGCAGCCGTTGATGGCTTCCTTTTTTGGCCCCATTCAGGTATGTAATGTATTTTCTGCCCCTAGCCAATTCAGTTATTTCATGTGTTCCAGCTCAAGCACACCTGGTGCAACTAATGAAGCCCTTGATTAGTTGCATCAGGTGTGCTTGAGACAACACCTGTTTTGCATATTTGTGCTGTTGTGAGGGATTCTATTCAGGTGGTTAAATAATTTTGAAACTGGAGAAATCATTATAAATTGCATTTTCAGTTGAATTGTTAATGTATAGCGCCCAAGATATCAAATGGGAATTAACCTATATGTTTTATGGCAGGATGGAACCCAGCTGCTTAGGAACTATATGTTAATTAAATTCCTGAGAATGGGTCGGTGGGAACAAAAGTGAAAATGTCCCCCATGCCAACCTGTGTGTGTGTGTGTGTGTGTGTGTGTGTGTGTGTGTGTGTGTGTGTGTGTGCGGAAAGACCACATATTACAATATATATTTTAAATGTTGTTTCCTAGAACTATATCATATTTATATCACCACATCATTCACCATGAAATTTGGATAAAAATGATACCAAATATACCCTGAGGAATACTGCAGTTTTGGTTTACCTGATATCTCTGAAACACATTCCTGATCACTTTAATCTTAATCTAATTACTGCTACAATTTATAAATCTTCTAGAGTGTGATGTGTGTTTATCTCAATAAAACATTTTTATTAATCAGTGTAATAAATGTTATACATTATGCAAATATAATTAATAGTTTCTGGTATCCAGTATTTTGCTAGAATCATCCTATTCTGCTGTCAGAGCTTAGATTATTTGTGTTAATCAATAGAGCCGATAATCATAAATTTAAAAAAAATTATAGCCTTAGATTACGGCCCTTCAGGGTGGTGTTAATTTTCTTAACGAAAACTATGATGAAAAATGATGGGATGATGATGAGATGACACCGACATCATTAAACACTAACTGTGACTACAGTATATCAACATGTAATATTGTTGATACATATATTTATTTTCACTACCATGCAGTTATTTATTATAAGTACTATATGAAACTTGCTCAGTAGTTACATAGAGAGATATGAAAAAACTCCCCAACTAGATTCCCCCCATTGCCTCACTGTATCAATTATAATCTTATGCTAAAAATGTTAACAGTTTCAGTGACTAAAACTACACTAAACTATTTAGTTTTCTTTGAGTAAGATAAGACTAAAATGCCCAGACGTTTAGTTAACTAAAGTTTGACAAAAAAAACAAAAAAACAAAAAAACAGGATAAGGTTGACTAAATAAAATAAAAACTATCAAGGACATTTGACACAGGACTAAGACTAAATTAAATAGAGCTCTTGTGAGGGCCGATAGCATGAATTCCCTAAAGTTCCAGAATATTTTACCCCAAAATACTGCCAGGCTTGGCCATAGATGGATACGTCAACATGATAATGATCCCAAGCATGCAAATCAACACTGAAATGGTTTCAGGAATAGAAAATCACTGGTGTGCTGTGGTCATCTCAGTCTCTGTATTTCAAACATTAAAACAATCTGGAAAGATTGTAAAAAGGACTAGAAAAGGCTGACTGTCTAGATCCTGCCCTTCAATTTAGTTTAATTTCAAATCCAAGATGCTGTAGTACACATTGAATCCCAAGCAACAAAAAAATCCCTGTATTTTTTTTTTTTTTTTATGAACGATTACTTAAATGAGTGTAGACATAAGTATTGTTGAACTTTGTGTTTAGACAGCAAATAAATATTATCTTTTTTGAAAGGTGTTGCAAAATAATTCATTGTAGATGATGGTTTAAATAAATGATAGTGTTAGTTGAAATAGTATTTTACTGTGATGTAACTCCAGCCATGTATTCTACTCATATCAAGGTTACTCATTTCAAATTCCAGTAGTTCAATGTTTATATAGTCTTTAGTTTTTATAAGTCTTTACAGTGGCTGTTTGGAAATTCAGGACATTTTGTAGATGTTTACAGTCCAACAATGCTGGTTTTCAATGTTTCTGGTTCAGCTCATTTCAAAAAACATATGATTCTGGGAAAAGAGAACATAATATTTAGTGTTCTCACTCTATGCTGAAATTCGTTTAGGTATATTTGATTGAGATTTAAATTTCATAAACTTACCAGGAGAAATGTACTGGCTAGAAGTAAGACTTTGGCATTCACATTCATGTTCTGAGAGACTAAGGGAAGAACATAATCAGTAGGTAACCCAATCTGTTTGTGATTAATTAATCAATCAATTAATTAATTAATTGTAATCTCAGGGAGCTAAAATCTGTATGTTTACCAGAAATCCAATCATTCAAATTCTGTTAATTTTGGCATATACTACATTTTAAATAAATTGGACATTCGGATTCTCACCATCCAACCCAAAATGTTCATGGTCCATGTTGCAGCTTTCATTGTAGCCTGGCCACTTTTTCCATACTGTTCCAATGTGTTCACCGATCATGGAGACAACCTAAGGTTTTCATGAAAAATCAGCAGCAAAATCTTTAGTATTACTGCATTTGTAATATCTTAACTAAAACAGAACGATAGTACATAAAGGCAATCCAACTAATGAGCCTATAAATCACAAAGGAAAGCTGGCTGCTTTTGGAAAAGATCATTAAAAGTTAATCTACTTGGAAACTTTTGTAAAGTGAAAAACTACATTTAACTCCCATTCAGGGACAATCAAAGCATCCTTAAGGGTTCTAGAGGGGTTAATCCCCCCCCCCCGAGTGCAATTTACTTGTCTACATGGTTTAGTTTCCAAACTGCTCCTGAAGCTTTGCTGTCCTGCAGCATTTAGTTCCATTCCAACCTATCTAGCAAAAGCCAGGTGTGTTCAGTTCCACTTGAAGATTTGTTTGTTTGTAACCTTTATTTAACCAGGTTAAAAACTCACTGAGATAAAATGTCTTTTACAAGAGTCACCTGGCCAAGATCTACAGGAGCATATTCATGGAAAGGGGTCTTAATTCTGATCTAAAAATCCAGGATCAACAGACTGATGGTGTTAATCTATAATTTGTCATGAGACAAGGCCAAGGCCTTATTCATCAAAGATGTGCATGATCAAATCTGATCATAAAATGTTTATGCAACTTACACCAACAGTTTCCTTATTCCTTATTTCATTTTTGCCATATCTGTTCAAAATCTTATCAGAGTGCTGCTTTTTCTCTCTCTCTTCAATTTACATTTGAGCATACAATAAACAACCCGAAAAATGCTTGATTTGTGATTAATCAAAAGTAATATCAAGAAATACATCTATTATACTAATTAAAATTGTAGAAATATTAACCACAATAATCAAATAATATTATTTGAATAAAATACAGGAATTGAGATTTACTGTAATTTTCTAGAGTCCTCCTGAAAGTATAGGAACAGTAAGGCCAATTCTATTTTTTTTTTTTTTTTTTTGTTATACACTGAAGACATTGGGTTTGAGATCAAAAGATGAATGAGACAATAGAATTTCAGCTTTCATTTCATGATATTTACATCTAGATGTATTAACTTAAAAATGGCACCTTTTGTTTGAACCAACCCATTTTCAAATATTCAAAAATATTGGAACATATGAGTGACAACTGTTTCTTATTGCCCATGTGTGCCCTGTTAAAACAGTGTATAGCTCTGAATGTCTACTCTTGGGTAAAGAGAAAATCTCACCTCAAGATTCACCTTTTCAGACAGGCTTTACAGTGACTATGTCTATGTATCTTTTTATTGTTTGTGGTGTTTTTAAGCTTGCATTGAGGGCTTCTGTGTGTTTTAGGCCAAACTGATGGCCTCCTGTCATTTTATGTTTTTATGTGTTTTATTGCTTGTAAGGTGTCCTTGAGTGCCATGAAAGGCACCTATAAATAAATTTTTATTTTTATTTTTATTTTTATTATTATGTGTGTGAGTGGCAAAAGTGAACATTAGCTTTCAGTATCTGATGTGACCCCCTTGTTCTCCAATAACTGCAACTAAATGTTTCTGGTAACTGTTGATTAGTACTGCGCATCGGCTTGGAGGAATTTTAGCTCATTCCTCAGTACAGAACAGCTTCAACTCTGGGATGTTGGTGGGTTTCCTCACATGAACTGATTCCTTCAGATCCTTTCACAACATTTCTATTGAATTAAGGTCAGGACAAGACATTGACCTGGCCATTCCAAAACATTAAATTTATTCTTTAACCATTCTTTAGTGTAATGACTTGCTCAGTGGTTAAGATGTTGGATTACTGATCAGAAGGTCATGATTTCAAATCTCAGCACTGCTGAGCTGTCACTGCTGGGCCCTTGAGCAAGGCCCTTAACCCTAAACTGCTCAGTTGTATAAATGAGATAAATGTAAGTCACTCTGGACAAGGGTATCTGCCAAATGCCATAAATGTAAATATAATGTCCTTAGGGTTGTTGTCTTGCTGCATGACCACTTTCTCTTGAGAATCAATTCATAGATAGAGGTCCTGACATTTTCCTTTAGAATTCCTTGGTATAATTCAGAATTCATTGTTCCAGCAATAATGGAAAGCCGTACATATGAATCTTACATACAATACATGCATCTTATGAAAGTGTATATAAAAACAGCACACTTACATATTTGGTTATAAAATATGCGCCCAAAATATGCCTAATTTCAGCTTGTTTCCACAGCAGAAACTGATTTATCAATTGCACTTGATTTGATTTGCTTGCTTGTTTCCTTGTTTTGATGTCATATGACTGTTTTATGAATTATTATACTTAGATTCATTCACCATTCCATGTGCTTAAAATTGTTTATTATTTCCAGCAATAAGATCTTCACCAAAAAGACTAAGAGAGAGATAAGCCACATAAAGTTTGATTTAACCTAGTATGAGGTATCTGACCTTAAACTCCTGGTCGGAGATGCAACGGATTGGACAGTAGGAGCCTTGTATCCTCAGGAAGGGAGAGTCTGCAGAGTCACACACCTCAAAGTAGGGTGTGAACATACTCCACCTGGCAGATGGGAGAGCCGTGTTATGCACAGCCACAGTTGCTGTAGGTGACACCAAAATGTTGATCCAATGTGCTACAATCAGTGACCCTTAGGTAAGACTGATGAAAACACAAGTAGTTTATTTTTAACTGCATGCATTCACGTCAAACAAAGTGGTTTAGGGTTTGATACACCTCTAGGACGTCTACCTTTATTACAGTGATAGTTAAACAACATCAAGTCTGCACTGTAAATGTACAAGTGGCCTACACTGGACAAGTAGCTTTGGCTCAAATAAAGTCAGAGTTATTTTTCCTGGCGCTGTGAATAAAATGCTATGAGTAATTTAATTCCACAGAGTTCAAATATCATTGGGTGTGTAGTTGCATTTTCAGAGCCAGCCAAAAAGAGAAAAGAAGGAAAGAGAGAGAGCTGAATGCTCACAAAGGTGACATCTGATGATGCAGAACAACTAGTACTGGAAGAAAGTGGACAATGCGGAGGGAGAAAATGGGTGATAATATAAAGGGGGAAGAGAAGAGTTTTGGCAGCAGCACACTCATTGAAGTATCCATTTTAAAAAAAGGTTTGAGTGTGATGTAATATTGGAAAATTTAAATTGAGCGGATTCTGCATAGAAAGGTGTCAGAATGGCAATTCAGAACAGGACATCTTTTTTTGTGCTTCTTTTCTCAAAACTGAAAAAAAAAAAAAGTGTTACTGAGGTTAAGGTTAGGGTTGCATTAGGATTAAATGTTACATACAGGCAGTTACATACATACAATACAAGTATGTGAACACTTGACAATACCACTCATATGAGGGTCTTCCCAAAACTGTTGCCAAAAAGTTTTAAGCATAGAATCCTCTAGAATTTCTTTTCATGCTGTAGCATTAAGATTTCCTATCACTAAACCTTTCACTAGAAGAGTGGAGGTTATGGTTTTTGAGTGGGATGTTCAATGCTCAGGTGTCAACATACTTTAGGCCATATAGTGTATAAATATTATGTATTATTTTATATCCTAAATGTTTGTGTGTGTACCTCTGGTGGATAGTGCCAATGAGCTCCCTACTGGCCGTGTAGACCCTCATCTCCATCAAACAGAAGCCCAGGCAGCACATATCTCCTCTAAGTGGCCTTTCAAATAGGAAAATCTTCTGCCGATCCTGGTCAAAACCCTGCAAAGAGCAGGCACGAGCAGGACCACAGCACTGCATACAAAGACATGAGGTCTCTGAAAGACAGAGCACAATATATATTTATATATATATATATGTGTGTGTGTGCGTGTGTGTGTGTCTGTGTGTACATGCATATATATATATATATATATATATATATATATATATATATATATATATATATATTCAGAAAAAAAGAAGAAACGTCCATTTTTCAGGAGACGTTTTTTAAAGATAATTTTGTAAAATCCAATAAACTTTATTGGAAAGGATTTCAAGGGTTTAAACAATGTTTTTCATGCTTGTTCAACACCATAACCATAAACCATGAACCATAAACGATTATTGCACATGTTTATTGTGTGTATTGTCCTTGTAGTGCCAAACCACATGTAACCATGTGTTGCCCCAGACGTGATTGAGAACTTGCAAATGCTTTGGTGGAAGAGTGGGGTAATATCTCCCAGCAAGAACTGACAAATCTGGTGCAGCTCATGAAGATGAGATGCACTGTAGTACTTAAAGCAGCTGGTGGCCACACCAGATACTGACTGTTGCTTTTGAGATTGACACCCCCCTCCCCCCCACTTGTTCAGGGACTCATTATTCCATTTCTGTTCATTAAATGCCTGTGAAACTTCTTCAGTTTCTGAATCTTTTTATGCTAATACAAATATTTACACGTGAAGAAATTTCCTGGTAATAAAAGCAGTTGGATGTGAGAGGACGTATCTTTTTTGTTGAGTTTATATATATATATATGAAGACCACAATGAAAAAACGATCAGAGTCACAAAACTGTATTTTTGGAGTTGTGCATCCATGGCTGTTGATTGAGCATTGAAGAATGATCTCATAAATGTACTTGGATGATAGAAAGATCAGGGTCACAGAATTTTCCATTTAAAATAAAGTCATACTATGGAAAAATGATCAGAGTCCAGTCACATAACCGAAATCAGCCAATAGGCTGAGTGAATCAGCCAATAGCCCAGCTGAGTGAATTTCATTGTTAACTTACTGTCAAATTTCTTCAACATATCTCATTAGTAATTGCTATAATATAAATAAAATAATATAATATTAATAACATTGATAATTAATGTTAATATTAATAATATTCATGTTGAGATCGATGTATAATGTATATTCTGTGAGTTTTAAGTATTTAAGTGATGTTGATGATGCTCAGTTGAATAAATTAGTATAAGTTCGTCACTGTATTACTGTGAATACCCACGAAAGAAAGATCAGAGTCCGCGCAAGCATTTTTTCATGCTTCAATTAACACAATGTAAACAATAACGGCTGATAAATTTTGGTGTCTTCATAAAGACTATAAATGGGTCTAGTGAACATATCCATCCATCCATCCATCCATCTATCTTCTACCGCTTACTCCTTTTCAGGGTCAAGAGGAACCTGGGTCTCTGTTCTCAACTATTATGACATACGAAGTTTCTGAACTTTTAAATTCAAATTCTGGAATTCAAGCACAATGTGACTCTGATCGTTTTATCATTGGTGCCTTCATATATATATATATATATATATATATATATATATATATATATATATATATATATATATATTGTAATTTATAAACAGTCACGAGCAGTCATTTTAATAGGACTGCTTGTACCCCTTCTCACTCATGCAATAATCCAATCAGCCAGTCATGTGGCAGTAGTGCAATGCATAAAATCATGCAGATACAGGCCAAGTTTGATTCATATCAAACATCATAATGAAGAAAAAAATGTGTTCTCAGTGACAGACTATGGCATGGTTGTTGCTGCTGATCTCTTGGGATTTCATACACATTCTCTAGGGTTTACACAGAATGGTGCAAAAACCAAAAATCATGCAGGTAGTGGTAAACTGGGTGGAAATGCCTTGTTAATGAGAAAAGTCAGAGGAAAATTGCCAGACTGGTTTCAGTTAATAAGAATGCCACGGTAAGTCAAATAACCACTCTCCAACTGTGGTGAGCAGAAAAGCATCTCAGAATATGCAATACGGCAAACACTGAATCAGATGGGCTACAACAGCAGAAGACCACATTGGGTTCCTCTCCTATCAGCCAAGAACTGGAATCACAGACTTTTTTCTAACTCCAACTATCCAGTTTCTCTGAGCTTTTACACACTGTGGCATCAGATTCCTGTTCATGGCTGTCTTTTGATGTTGTAGCCCATCCGCTTCAAGATTTCACATGATGTGCATATTGAGATACTTTTCTACGCACCACAGATGTAACCAGTGGTTGAGTTACTGTTATATACATCCATCCATCCATCCATCTTCTATACCACTTATCCTTTTCAGGGTCACGGGGAACCTGGAGCCTATCCCAGGGAGTATCGGGCACAAGACGGGGTACACCCAGGACAGGGTGCCAATCCATCGCAGGGCACACAATCACACACACACTCACACACCCATTCATACTCTACGGACACTTTAGACATGCCAATGAACCTACCATGCATGTCTTTGGACTGGGGGAGGAAACGGGAGTACCCGGAAGAAACCCCTGCAGCACGGGGAGAACATGCAAACTCCGCACACACAGAGCCGCGGGAATTGAACCCCTGACCCTGGCCTGTTATATACAGTGGATATAAAATTCTTAGGTTTTTGTGACATAAAAATTAAGTCAAGATAAATCTTTTTTCCTACTTTAATGTGATATAGCAATCAACAAAATTCAAGTGATAAACATATAGAAACATTTAAAAAAAGAAGAAAAATAATGACAATAACCTGGCTACATAAGTTTTATGATAGGGCATCTGTTCATGCTAAGAATTAACTACTTGATTCACACTCATGTTCAAAAGTAATTATCATACATCTGTAATCAGTGAAGCAATCCTGTTTAACCCCAAATAAAGAACAGTCGCTTTTGCAGGATATCTTGGTTTCATCCAACTGCTGAAGCCATAGTCTGCAAAAAGAGCTTACAAAGTATGTACAGGATCTCATTGTTGAAAGGTATTGATCAGGAGAGGAGAACAGAAGAATTTCCAATGGAATGCCATGGAACATTGTGAAGGCCACAACAAGTGGAGAAAATGGGGCACCACAGTGGCAGAACAGGATGTCCCTCCAAATTAGACAAAATGACAAGTTGAAAACTTATCAGGGAGGCTGCCAAGAGACCAAGAGACCTACAGAAGCAAAAGGGGCTGCAGAATATCCGTCAAGTAATGGTCACTCCCTGCATGAGATGGCAATCTCTCATATTCTTTACCTGTCTGGGCTATGGGGTAGGGTTGCTAAATGGAAGCCCTTTCTCATGAAAAAACAAACAAACATCCAAGCCCACCTAAATTTTGCCAGTACCATGTGGCACAATGTGTTATGGTCTAACAAGACCAAGGTAGAACTTTTCAGGCTTAACTGTAAAAGATATGTTTGGCACAAAAACAAGACCGCTTATCGGAGAGAACACCATAATGATGGTAAAGCATAATGTAATGGGGCTGCTCTTTTCACCTGGAACTGGGGCTCTAGTCAAGATAGAGGCAATCCTGGATAGCTCAAAATACTGTTTTAGCACATTGTAGGCCTCTGTTAGATAGCTGAAGAAATTTCACCTTCTAGCATGGTAATAACCCAAAGCACAAATGCAAGTCAACAATGGCTTCAGAAGAAGATGAAGATCAATGTTTTGAAATGGCCCAGTCAGGGCCCAGATCTAAATACTATTAAAAACCTAAGGAATGACTTAAAGCGGGCTATGCACAGGAGATCCACTCACAATTTGATAGATCTGGAACATTTATGCAAGGAAGAGGAGAATAAACTTGCGAAATCAGGATGTGCTAATTTGGTAGACCTCAAAAGACTAAGTGCTGTATTACAAGCAAAAGATGCTTTAACAAAGTAATTGCCATGTAACATCAGAGAAGTAACTCTGGACTACAGTTTCCAACAGCCACTGCACCACACCACCATGTCACATGACCACCTGCACCTGAACTTCATTCATGTTAATGAACACTTACGTTGTCTTACGTTTGTCTTATTTTGCCGTTGCTATGTTGTCTTGTTTCTCTGCCTGAATTCCATAGTTTATATGTTTAATCATTTGTGTTAGTACTTTTGTTTTATTTCATGTAAATCTGCACTTGTATCCTACTCGCATTCCGTGTCGTGACAGTAATAGTTACTTATGCACTTTTTTTTGTTTTTCATTTCCCCCACTAAAACGTGCAAAACTATAATTTTGTGTGTGTAGCAAGGGATATTCATCTTTTGATCTCAAACCAAAGTGTCTTATCAGTCCAGTATTTCAGAAACTGCTCTTCTCCTGGGTCTGCAGGCTGAAACACCTTGTTAATGAGATCAGTGGAGAATGACCACACTGGTATGAGTTGACAGGAAGGAACTCAAATAAGCACTCTGTACAACCGTGTTGAGCAGAGAAGAGTACCTGAACGGATATATTTTATTTGCATTCAACCTGAATCCTGACGACGATTGTGGGCAACATCTGTCATTAATAATGTTGGGAAGTATGCGTTTGGAACTCAGATTTCGACAACCACTTCCAAGAACAGTGAATCCAATTGTGTACGCCAGTTTCGACAGTATTCTAGAAATAAACAATCGAAGAAATGTGCTTATTGATTACCAGTAACACGTGGATACCAGAGAACTAATGGAGGTTATGAGAAGTTGTCCTGAAATAGATAAAATATTTCACATGTGATGGCCTGTGACAAGCTACCTGTGACTACACTGAGATAGTTTCCTGCTTTGTTCATTGTAAATACACATCAAAGACACATGCTGGGTGAGCACTGGCTAGCTTTATGCCTTAATGCCGAAACCACCTGAGAGTTTTTTGACTTGTACGGAAACCTGCCAGATTTTGAACTCTTTCGTCGCTCAAAATAAATGTTGCAAGATAAAATATAACAAGTTCAAAACTTTACTTCAGTTTGCTGTGGGCAACACTGTGTATGTTTTTTTTTTTTCTGTGTCACAGAGCTAAAGGTTATTCGTTTAAACCTATTATGTCTATGTATAGCAAAGATTTAAATAGAAATGATAATGCTGTTGTGTCTTTTGTTTAAAAAATGTACCCTAGAGTAAATAAAAAGCAGTCATTTACTTGTGTGCAATGTGTTAACTCTCTAGATATGTTTCATTTGCATGTGTAGTGGAATATTAAATTACAACGCTTCACAAGAAAATTGTTGATTATTGAAATAAATGGTAACAATATACAACATTTGTTGTTCCTCATCATTTCAAAAATCAAACCAGGCAGAATGGTTGAGTGGGAGACTTAAAAACTGGCTCAGAGGTAAAAGTATCATAGTCTTTGCTTGTAGGGGTAAATAAGTTGAGGGGTATCTTTAGATATTTTTATGTCAGATATTGTGCATCAAACACCCCCTATTAGTTATTGCAGAAAAGGGTAAATTTAGGTTGGATACTGTCTGTAAGAACTTTTTCCATCCTAAAGGCCTCCGATTGTCGGATACTTTATAAGGGGCCATGAGATTCTTAAGGAAATCCACTGTGAGGGAAATTACTCATTTTTACTTTGTAATAATTTTGTTCTTGTTCTGTTTCATTCTCATTTGAAGATAATGCCCAAGAAGACCATGTCATGTGACTGAGATCAGTACAGAATGTGTATCTGCTTACAGAGACAGAAACATGTTCTTCTGTTCAAGGCTCGTCTAAACATCTTCCAAGTTCCTAAAACAAAGCCTCAAACTGCTTCTTATTGGTACGCAGAATTATGTCATGCGCTGAGTTACATACATATAGTAGTGGTTTAGTACAACGGCGGCAAAGCGCTCTCATTATTCTATCCTGCTTTATTCTATCCTGAATTAACCATCTTTCTGTAATAAACCTTTTTACCTTCAGAGGACGAGTCTGCGAGTGTTGTCTAATTTCCACGACAATTTGGCGTCTCCTGGCTGGGCTGCGCGAGTCTTTCAGCTTTTCTGAACAACAAGCAAACTGGAGGACGCCCATGGAAAAGTTTTACCCTGAGGTCCATGTTGATACAGGCGGTTTGCCCTTTGTTGTGCAGAGCGAAAGACCAATGCAGCCTTACCACTGACTGGTAGGAATCATCAAGGAATCATACCTTGCCTTAAGGTAAATTATAATTTTATAAAGTCATTGTGTATTGCTGTCTGTATGGAAGGGAGTCAATGATATAAGAAATGCGTGTATTACATTGAGCGATTTCTTATAAGAAGTTCTGGGAACTTTGCCTCTGCGATGGCAGAGATATTGGTGTTTCTTAGATCACAGCTTCAAAACTAAGATATATACCGACGGGTATATATAGAGAGAGAGATAATAATGGTAAAAATATTTGCTAACGAAAAGAGTCCGTTTCGAGGAATAAATAAGTAAAGAGAGTACTTATTAAGAAGCGCAAGAGGCGCAGTATTTTTACGGCGGATTATTATCAAGTGGCATGCCCCATTGACTCATTCCATCATATCAGCGGTACATGATATATTTGGCAAAATTAACGCACAAGTAAATTTTACTGAGATAAAAAAAAAGAAGGGAAGAGAAAACTGTAAGTCCTACCAAATTGCTGTATGTGGACTCGCCCTCACAGGTAAACTATTTTACATTCTTAAGGTTTGCTCTATTGAACCTATAAGTTATGTGATTAATTGAATGTCTAGAGATTTCGCACACATTTTGAACCTTTTCTGTCTGTGCACGAGAATTCATATTCATTTGATTTTCATAGCATGTTAAATTGATTAAACTTTGAAAGTTATAGAAGGTGTGAAAAGAAAAAAAAATATATAAAAGAAAAATATGGGAAAACATGTACCAAACCACATACATGCTATGGTATGTACAGGGTGCGCATATGTTGGTTCTAATATCACATTTATGCGTGTAAATTATGGGGAAGGATATTTGAATCAATATGATGTATGGGTTAAAGAATGTGCTTTTCCTGAAAAAGGTAGTTTTAGCCTCAGACAGTTAGAACAACTGAAACTTAATTTAGAGACAAAGGAGAGAGAGAGAGAGACCCCTAAAACAAAGAGTGAAGTACAGTTTTTGGCTGATTGCGAGGCATTTGCTGAATGGCAGAGCGAGGCACATAAAAGAGAGAAAAAATGTCAGGCAGGGCCCTCACCTGTTTCTCAGTGTGCTAAATTGCAGAAAGCCGATCCTGACCTGGACTCCGCCCCACCACGACACCCACAGCCAGTAAGGAGGGAGGAACCTGCAGTTTCAGAGGCACCTCCTCACGATAAAGCGGTCCAGCCACTGAGCCACCAACCCCCACTGAACTATGCACCAGCCATCCTAATTTCACTGGTGGTGTTATACACGAGATCCCAAGTGAAGGGACCAACAACATTGCTGCCTGAGGGCTTCAGACCAACAAAATCGGAAAGATAAGGGACAATGCATGCCGTGGTAAATGCCCCAATGCTAGAAGTGGCCAGAGAAGGAGGCCCTATGCTAGTTCACAGACCCTGGATATTGGAAGACATCAGGAGCAGCATGACGCATCTGCCGGCTCTCCGCAAAGTAGGAGGACAAAAGTTTGGGGATGAACTTCAGATATTCTGCAGAGAATTCAGACCCACCACTCATGAACTACGACGACTGCTCATGGCAAAACTTGGTATGGACTGGGTCAAGGTTTCACGTGAATTCCCAGAGAACGATGTCCGCCTGATCAACCTACAGTGGGATGATGAAGTCAACGCAAGGTACAGAGCACAAATCACTGCGCTCCAGCACCTTTCCTGTGTGAATGGATATGACAAAAAAAAAACAAAGTGCAAGCAGCAAGATTCAGAGACTGCATTACAGTACCTGTCCAGGCTCACTGAGGTCCATAATGCAAACTCAGGCTTGGAGAAACCCAATGCTCTGGCAGATGTGCAGGCGGCCATCACAGCATGGGAGGCACATCTCAGAAACAGCTTTATGAATGGCATTAAACCAGAAATTGCCGCTACAATCAAACAACAATGTATCACCTGGGACACCGGAAACCTCACACAAGTGGAGAGGTATGCAATCCACGCGGAGAAGCTCCTACGAGAGGCAAAGGAAAGAAAGATGGAGAGGAGATGAAGACCAAAAGCACGCAGATGAGGAAGACCCGGCCTTCAGGGCTATGGACCAGGATTAAACTGTTACAACTGCAGAAAAGTTGGACATTTTGCAAGAGACTGTCCAGAGCAGAAGCGAACTGACGGGCAGAGCTAAGGAAAGGGTGAGGCACCTGGGAACAGAAGAGGTGACATCAGACACCCAAATTATCAGTTAGCTCACAAAGAACAGGAATATATGCACACACCCACATCCAACATTAGTCAGACTGACAATTCACAAATGTCTGAACCAGTCAGGACCCTTAACCTTTTAAAATACAGCGCCTCCCCTTTTACACAGTTACTATGTATATCTTTTGTAGTTAATGGGCAAAGTGTCACATTTTTGATTCAGGAGCAATGTATTCAGTAATAAAACACTGAGAATTAAAAGAATCCCCGAAAAATGAGTTCATGGTCACTGCGCTCCATGGGCGGGACATTCAGTATCAGAACTTTTCTCTGAACCGTTAGTTTGTGAATGTGAAAATGGGAAAAGAGTTACCCACCAATTCCTAATTTCGTCTTCATGTCCAGTCAATCTACTGGGCAGGGACTTAATGTGTGTTTTACACTTAAATTTGATGTTCTTACCTCAGGGAGTAACAATAACTGATGACTCATATTTGGGAACTCCGTTTGTTAAAGAAACAGAGCTCTGTGTTTATCAATGGTCCATGCATAACAAACCCATGTTCGTTTGTTGACGTTGGCACATGATAAGATGAAGGACAACAATGTTGATTTTATGCTGTCCTCTGCCCTTCATTGCACAGCGCAAGTGCATGAAGGAAGAGACCTTAATTTTGAGAAAGAATGGTTTATGGATATCCCAGAAAGTGAAAAACTGTACCTATATTGGTGTGACAAATTTTGTCCATGTTCAGTCAAATTGAATGACACACAGTTGCGTTTATTTTTCATCCCAGAATCAGTGCCCCACGTCTCATTAGCCAAAATAAAGAACAAACAGTAGAAAGATGTGTTACTATGGGTCAGATTATGTGAGAGTGGGAAAATTACAGATTGGGAACAGAAACCCACCTCCATCCTGTGGTACAGCCTGACACTGGGAATTTATATAAAAAAAAATTCTTTCTGGAAATGTGCAAGGTAAACCTGGATGTTATTTGTCATGACAAGGGAATGTTTCTGAACTTTGGGACAAGCCCCACACCCCTAGAGATACATCCACAATTGAAGAAGGTGCCTCTCACGCTGTGGGCCCAAGGGAAAGATGACATAGGCCTGATTAGGAGTGCACTTCCAGTCGTGATCACGCCCAAATCTGACTTTAGGCCCAGACAATCTCAATATCCTCTTAAATCAGAAGCTACTGGGGGCATTGGACTAGATTTCAATTCATTATTGAAGGCAGGGGTCATTGTCCCCTGTCCAGATTCGCCAGTGCGCACTCCAATATTTCCAGTGAGAGAAGCAAAAAAATGATGAATGGTGATTTGTACAAGATTTGCAAGCGGTTAATGCAGCAGTCAAACAGAGAGCTCCAGACATGCCAAATTCTTACACTATATTAAGACAGGTTCCAGCAAATAGCGAATGGTTTTCAGTCATAGATTTATCTAATGCGTTTTTGCAGTATATCTCTTGATAAAGACGATCAGTTTTGGTTTGCATTCATATTTGACGGATGTCCTTACACTTTCACTCGCTTGTGTTAAGGGTATTGAGAGTTACTAACGATATACAACCAAATCCTAAAGGACAGCTTAGCACCCCTACCACTTTCTCCAGGGCACAGTGTGAAACTGACACCATTAAATTGTTACAGCATCTTGCCAAAGAGGGACACAGAGCCAGTCTCTCCAAATTACAGTATGTACAACAAGAAGTGAGATTTCTTAGGTCATGACATTTTTGCAAAGAAACTCTCCGCAGAAAGAGTATCTGCAATCCAAAAGATTCCCAAACCTCTGACAGAGAAACAAGTTCTCTCTATCTTAGGTATGTGTTTGTATCAAAGATCTTTCATTCTAAACTATACTATTCTAGAAGCACAGCTCAGAGAGATGGCATATGCAGCAGGTTGGACAGCTCATTCTCAGGTAAGTTGGATCCAGTCGCTGCAGAGTTTCCCGTGTGTATGTGCAGTAGCACCAGCTGAGAAAGCTACGGTGGCATCAAGAGACCTGGTAGGTTACTCAGAATTGATCCTCTTGGTTCCACATGAGGTGTTACTCCTACTTGAACAGAAAACCTCACACCTTTCCACCCAATGGTGGCTGCATCATAACGCTATACTACTAGACATGCCGAATGTCACTATAAAACGATGTACAGTCCTTAACCCTGCTACTCTTCTTCCAACAGAGGGAGATGGGGAACCACATGATTGTGTTGTACTGACTAATGAACTCTGCTCTCCTGAGTCGACCTGAAAGATGTTCTATTGGAAAACTCAGATTTGATCCTCTTTATGGACAGGTCAGCGTCACGTGACCCAGAGACAGGTAAAAATCGAGTGGGCTATGCAGTAGTGACCGCACACGAGACGGTCTGTCAGGAAGTCTCCCCTCAAACCTTTCAGCACAAGCAGCTGAACTGTATGCCCTCATAGAGGCATGAAGACATGCTGAGGGACCGTCAGTAAATATCTACACAGACAGTAGATATGCCTTTGAGGTAGTACATGATTTGGGGACAATTTGGAAACACAGGAACTTCCTGACGAGTTCAGGAACACACATAGCCCACCACAAACTAGTCTCTGAGCTGCTGGACGCAGTCCTACTCCCCAAAACTATTGCAGTATGCAAATGTGATGCACACACTAACAAATTAAACCCTGTTTTCCTAGGAAACGCTCAAGCGGACAGTGCAGCAAAGCAAGCAGCTGCATCTATGGTCCCAAAACTCAAAAGAAAATAATCACACCTTCTTTACAGCTTTCAGACCTCCAAGCACGAGCTATGGACGAGGAAAAGGCTGTGTGGCGCAAAGCAGGCTGCACGGTTGTTGACGGAGTTTGGCAGTGCCCCCAGGACTGTCCTTGTCTTCAAAGTTGACGCATGCGTCAAAAAAGGGGGTAATGGATAGCTGTGATAAGGCATTGGTTTCTCTAATTACTCTAAAAAAAAAAAAAAAAATTTTGTTTACACTGTTTGCGCAACTCATAACGTGGGTTGAGGTTTGAAGGCAGAGAAGGCCATGTCCCTACATCCAAACAGGACTCAGACACGGTAGTGATAATGATAATCTCCAGTGATAATGGCACACCTTTTGTGAGCCATGCCCTTAAGTAGGTGGGTGAAAATTTGGGTATTGACTTAAAGCAGCACTGTGCATATCATCCAGCTAGTGGTGGCGTGGTAGAGAGAGAAAATGGGACACTAAAAAAACAGACTTAGCCCCTTTGGGATACTGTTTGGGAGACCTCCACACACAGGAATTGGACCTGTGACAGCTCCTCTTCCCGATGCTGCAGCATGTGATGATGTAATGTTAAATTACTGTGCAACCCTGTCCTCTGCTCTGCACTCTATCCTCAAGCAGGTAAAGGCAGCACTTCCAGCTCCAGCTACTGGTCCGCTGCATGATCTGAAACCCGGAGAGTGGATCGTGATCAAGGACTTCCGCAGGACCAGGTGGGATAAGCCACGGTGGTCTGGGCCATTCTAGATCCTTTTCGTCACTCACTCCATGGTAAAAGCCAGCCAGAGAGCGATGTGGATGCATGCGAGCCACTGCAGGAGTGTGCCAGAGCTGAGCACTGAGCTGGAGAAGACAGACTGCAATAGGAGAACTAGACCGTAATTCTCTATCAAGAGGCCTCTAGGAGGACCGACGCTCACGAGCGACAATCTGCATATACACACCCACACACATGACACACTGAACTCAAACACACATCAACACACCAATCCCACGCGACTCCACGATAGACGGTCTTAAGTGGTATCTAGTAGCAAGCGAAATCACGGACATGTAGTTTTTGGAGAAAATGTTGACGACTGAAACAGTACTCTTAGGAGGACTGAACTTCATTAGTGCGTACTATATAGCCACGTGACCAGGACAGAGGTTAGACGACGTGACTTTGCTACCGCACCTCTTACGCCCCAAAGTTCCCTGACCACAGACTACAGTTGAAGACTAGACACAAATCATTAAACGTTGACCTGCATATCCACTCATAAATACAAACCTTTTTCCTAATCGTGCACCCTTCTCCTGGTATAGGTGGTGTCTGTTAGTAAGCCTTGTCACAGAAATAAACCCACAAATCACTGGGACCACTCCCGACAACTCTGGGGGTCCGGGGGTAGACCCTTAAGCTGGAAAGATAAACCAAAGCGCGATATTGAAGTTTATTGGGTGGAAGACTTAATGATCAATCACGCCAATCACATCATTGCAGCAGAAAGAGTGCATGACGCACACACTTTTATAATTTAATTTATTTATTCATTTTCATATGATACATTTACATGTGATTCATTTATATGTGATTCATTTATGTGTGATTCATTTTCATGTGATTCATATTCGTGTGATTCATATTCATGTGATTCATTTACATGTGATTAATTTACTGATTTGCTTCTCTTTAAATCCAGTTTTAGACTGTGATATTACAATGGTCTTTCCAGATTATTACTTGCCACACTGTATGAGATAACCCCAGTAAAACTGCCTGAATTCTATAATATAATTTGTTCACCATGTTAGGTTTAAATCCTCTAAAAACAGATTTGCAATTGGCTACCATTACTCCGTTCCAGTTCACATCCTTCAAAGCACTGGCATGTTTTGTTTACTCTCACAATCCCCCAAACACACACACACCCAAAGTCTCCATAAAAAATATGAGACAGCAGTGTTTCCCACAATAACCAAAAGTTGTACACAATGTGAAAACAACTCGGAGTGTAATCTGAACTAACCAAAA
Organism: Ictalurus furcatus; assembly: GCF_023375685.1. NCBI lineage: Eukaryota > Metazoa > Chordata > Actinopteri > Siluriformes > Ictaluridae > Ictalurus > Ictalurus furcatus. The sequence continues at coordinate 11,507,200 of NC_071274.1, forward strand.
AAATTACCAAGACACAAAGTTCCAGTAAGAGAAAAAGCCCCTACTGACTTCAAGTCTGATAAACAGTCTGCACACAATAACAAATATAATGTCCTTAACTTTTAAAGACTTGTAACAAATAATATAACAGTGAGCACGTAAAGCCGAGGAAAAAACACTAATACAATTAAATAAACAGAAACTCTAACCCAATCAGAGCCTCAAAACAGAGAACCACATTAATACCGAAGTAGATTTAAGAGCAGTGAGTCCACAAAATCTAGGCGAAGTAATGCAACAACAATATCTTCAATAAAATCCAAATACTGTAGAGCTGGAAGGCCGAGTGCAAAAAATAAAAATGAAAGAAGAGCGAAAAATCCGCCGCTGTGTAGGTGATGCAGTTCACCCCGATATCAAGTGTTTAACATAGTCTCCTGCTTCCTCCGCTGAAATAAAGTCCTTCTGAACACCGTTATATGTAATGCGAAGCCGAGCTGGGTGAAGTATTCCATAGAGAGTGCCCTCAATACCACGAAGCTGACGCCGAATCTCGTTAAATGCGGCTCGGGCCTGGGCTATCTTGCCTGTGTAGTCAGGGAAAACGGAGATGGTCAAATCCCTCACTTTAATCGTTTAAGCTCTCTCGCACGGCGTAAAATGTCAACACAGTCACTGTGATAGTGGAATCTGCACACAATAGCTCATGGTCATTCACCAGGCTTGGGCTTCGGCTGAAGGGTCCGGTGGGACCGGTCCAAAACCGGCTCCTTCTCCAAACCAAAAGCCTCTTTTAACAAGACCGCTACAGCAGCAGTTGTACATGTGTCAGCGCCCTCTGGAACTCCCACTATCCTAACGTTATTGCGCCGTGACCTCGACTCCAAATCCTCACATTTATTCTCTAATTGAGTCACGGTCGCAGTGAGAGACTCGATAGACTCGATAGTAGTCTTAATTTGACGCACACACTTTTATCCAAATTTGGTATTTAGCTGACTGTGGTGACGGGACTAAGTGCCTAAGGCGACGTGATTTCTATAGGTCCCACGTAAGCCAGCGAAGTTCTTTAGTTGACTATTGCTGCAGATTGGATGACAATTAGTAGTTAAAAGCCCGTATGCGAAGATATTGGCCGCCTCTGTAAACCGTTCTTTATCGCCTTTCATCAGAAGAATCATTGCCAACAGTGCTACCCACACAACGTCACACGTCCCCTCGTCAAGCAGACACATAATGGTTATTCTACCATTGAACACATGCGGTCTGCGATACGCAATCCACCACAGACTAGCGAGATGGGGTTTGATTGGCTGAACTCAGTATTCGGGGGATGAGGCTCGTGGATAGTAACCGTCTGTCTACCAATAGGTGCAATAATTCTTCTTGTCTTGCTCATTTTGCCTTGTATTGTTTCTCTCGTTCGGAGCAGTCTCTCATGCTCGTTGAAATCACTAATGACCAAACGCTGATGTTGACAAAGACTGATTAGGATACCTACGAAGACCAACCTGACTTGTATCCTAAACCTGACTGGGAATCAGATTCTCTCCGTGACACTGACGATGACGACCCATTTCTGTTAATTTTAGTTATCATATTTTGTAATGATAAAATAGGGGGATGTGAGGGAAATTACTAATTTTTACTTTGTAATAATTTTGTTCTTGTTCTGTTTCATTCTCATGTGTGGATAATGCCTAAGAAGGCCGTGTCATGTGACTGAGATCAGTACAGAATGTTTATCTGCTTACAGAGACAGAAACATGTTCTTCTGTTCAAGGCTCGTCTAAACATCTTCCAAGTTCCTAAAACAAAGCCTCAAATTGCTTCTTATCGGTACATAGAATTATGTCATGCGCTGAGTTTCATACATATAGTAGTGGTTTAGTACAAGGGCGGCAGAGCGCTCTCATTATTCTATCCTGCTTTATTCTATCCCGTATTAACCATCTTTCTGTAATAAACCTTTTTACCTTCAGAGGACGAGTCTGCGAGTGTTGTCTAATTTCCACGACACCACCATGTGAGATCCTTTGATAGTGTTTCCTTTAAATATAAATCCACCACTATCATTCCACGAAGCACCGTATTTTTCAATAATGGAAGTTTTTCAATAATGTACAAAGCATTTCTTTTGTTCCTCAAAGAAATGTTAGCAAGCAACTCTTGTACAATCTCGTCTTCAGGAGGTTCGGTCACTGTTGCTTCTGTTTTGCTTTCCAGTATTTTAGGTGTGGACAGGGTCAGTTGAGCGGTTTCCTGCTCTCTTAGTTTAACCAAGTTTAAAAACTTTTGCCGGGCTGACACGTAGAGTTTCACCTTCTCATGATCATTCAGATCAGTCCTTGACAAAATCCCTCGTATTGCCTCATCCAAATTGTTTTCGACATCCTTCTAAAATTTCCTTCTCTTTGGTGATATTTTTAAGTTTATCGCGCTGATGTTGAGGGACTAAATATATTTTCTCTGTGGTCTCCATGTTAATTGTCGCAGGATGCAGTTAAGCTGCTTATAAAAGGAATGGCTACACTGAGCAAAGGCAGAAGAAATCCTCTGGATTGATTAAAAAATTTCCTTTTTCTTTCTACGGACGCTCTTTTACATAGTTTGATCCATTTTTTCAAGTTTTTTTTAAACCCGGTACAGTTTTTTTGTCAGTGGTATTTTCCCTCAGAGCACGTTTAAAGCTAGTTCACATAAGCTCAAAATGAGATCTGTGGGTGCATCATGTAATATATACTTTCTCCTTCGGGGTGGAGACCAGTATAATGAACTCAGCAACTGGAGGGTTTTGTTTTGTTTTTTTTACAATTGAACAGACATTGTTTGTCGATTCTTTAAAGTTTTTTCTTCTTCTTCGGAACATACACAACCGGATTCTCTCCTAGAAACAACCTTGACCGCAGACAAAGATCTTCTGGTGTTTGTGCTTTCAGGTCAACAATCAGTATCTGTAAGGTCTAGAGATGGCATCGAGAAAGCATTCTAAATAATACTTGCTGTTACCTGGATACATTTGACAAGCAAATATGCTGATCTGTAATTTGTCTCTAGGGTTTTTAAATAGAACAATTTAGTTGGTGTTCAGATTGATTGTTCTGCTAGTCTTGCTTTGAAAAAACAAGTTTTGAACTAGATAGATGACGCTCAGATTTCTATGCTGGGTGTATTTTGTAAAAGCCTTTTGTACTTCATCGTTTTTATTGGCAGATTCCATAAAGTCCTCGATTAACAATTTGTTTTATTTGGAGGAAATAGTTTGTCATCACACAAAGAATCAGGGATTCCTTGAATGAATTTTACATTTATTCTGGTCATCAATTCATTGTACACAAGTTGCCAACACATAACACCAGACGATGTTTCCGGGAACTACCGACATTGTCTCTTTACAGTTTAACAACATTTTGATAAAACACGATTTTCCACAATTACTCGTCCACATTTGATACATGAAAAGGGCAGTTGCATCCTAGCATCAAAAGTAGGCACGTTCATATTTTCCATTACAAAACACATCAACAGAAACAAAAAGAAACTATATACATATATACATGGATAGTCTTAATATTCATATTTGTAAGGGAGAGTTGTGAAATCAGGTATTAAAACGTGCTTATCGTACGCAACCCTGAACCTTTTTAACTGTGATTGGTTTCTCAAATGAAAACCCTTTGGTTATGCAAGGTTATGAGTTGACCGGTTTGATCCGGATTTTTCACTCGCTCGTCCACCAGGTCTGTCACAATTCAAGGTTGAGGCGGAAGCAATCGCAGATACACAACGTTTTAATTAAACAAACAACAAAACAAAGACACTGTTCTGTATGGTCACATTGTTTTTGTTGTTGCTCGGCACACGTTTTACATAGAGAAAAGAGGAGTTTGCTTTTTATACAACATGGGAGAACAGGTGCCCACAGACCCCTAGGTTGTAATACTTTTGCTCTGACGATAGAGAGAGGAGTGGTTTGTATGTTTTGTAACCTTATTTTGACAGGTTTAGGTCAAAGGTCAACATCAGTCGTTGACAGGTGTAGGTCAAAGGTCATCACCAACCGTCATTATCTTAACAGGTGTAGTTAAAGATGAATAAGGTTACACGTTCTTTCCCATAGATTAATCATTGATCTTGACAGGCGTAGTTAAAGATGGATAATGTTACATGTGTTAGGTTTGTTGTAATCTGTTGTGTTCCCACACATCTGTTTAAATATTTAGGTCATAGGTAATTGATTATTATCAGTAGTAAACTTTAATACCGGTTCTGGTGCATTCCCGCACACACACACACACACACACACACACACACACACACACACACATACACACACATACATAAGGCTGATGAAATAATAAATAATGAATTTCCATACACATCCAACAAAAAATATGACACACACACACACACACACGTTCTTTCACATAGATCAATACATTCATGTGTATTCCACATGCATATTCTAACAAATGTTTAGGCTCAACAACAACAACAAAAAAAAACATGACAACTTCTAATGAAGGTATGACAACTTTTCATGAAATTAATTTCAACCAACGAACTACATTGGGTTAGAGAAATTACCTTTTCCTCTACAATCAAATGTATTTTGAATTAACACTTGTTTAATAATTTATATAATAAACACAAGTTTTTAAGTTGATTACTCATAAAAATTAAGTTGTTCCAGCCAGTTTTTAGACATTATTTAAAAGGAATTTAAGTGTTATGTACTTAAATACCATAATTATGAACACAAGTTTTTAAGTTGACAAACATTTAAAAAATGTATATTGCTCCAATTAAACTTTCTCCAGTAAAATGCAGCCTTTTAAACCAGGAAGAATGACTAACTTTAAGTTGTATAACAGTAGTAACTAAAATCTGGTGTAATTTACAATACAAATATCATACCTAACATCTCTGCAGGTTTTCTAGACATAAAAGCACTGAATGAAATGATCAATATAGACAAAAAAGAAACACTCTGTGCCTACTACTTTTATCCCTCTCATAGAACTATCCACAGTCCAAAGGCTGCTAATTTTGGTCAAAGGGCAAACTGACTACAATGGAGCTAGAAGGCTATATGTGTGAATGACAAAAGATTTTTTTAAAAATGTGTCAATACATGAAATTAGATTACACAATGTAGTTGACGTTTATACGAATAAGCAGAAATTTAATCATGCTTTTCCTTCCTATGGCACAAATGAAAGCCCTCTCTAGATGAGCAGATTTGTGAAATGAAACTTTATCATTCTTTTCCACTGCTATGGTAAACTAAAGAGTAGATATTCAAATTACACTGCTAAATATGACTAGCATTAGCTACGTGTAGTAGTACAAAATAGTCCATCAACTGTATTAGCAGGTGTAGCCTAACCTATACACAAGTCCACTATTGGTCATATAACAATTGAGAATATGCCCAAATTCATTGCTTTAGTAGAATTTATTTGTAAATGAAATGATGCTCAAATTGAAATGTCCTCTGTATAGTATTTGTTCAATCTACAGGTCCTCTAACACAGTCTTAACTGTCTGAATTTGTCCAGACATGTTAAATGGGTAGGGGAGGGGACTTGAAATTAGTGAGTTGAAGTTATCAAGCCAATTTCATTAAATTACTACAACTTACATTTTGTTTTAAATACTCAATCAAAAATAATAACATCTTGGTTAAAAGGCAAGATAGGATTTAATTATACAGTGGCAAGAAAAAGTATGTGAACCTTTTGGAATTTCATGCTTTTCTGAATAAATTTGTCATAAAATGTGATCTGATCTTCATCTAAGTCCAGGGTATTGACAAATATAATGTGTCTAAAATAATAACACAAAAAAAATTCTGATCCCTCATGTCTTTAATGAGAACAACCAAAAAAACCTCATAGTGCTTGTGGAAAAAGTATGTGAACCCTTGAGTTAATGACCTCAAAAAAGCTAATTGGAGTCTTGTTAAGAAAATGAGTTTGGAGGTGTGGACTACAGCTACTTTGACTGATAAAAACTCCTCAAACTTTTGGAGTTTGCTCTGTACAAGAAGCACACGCTTATGTGAGCCATGCCTCGCCAAAAAGAGCTTTCAGAGGATCTACGTTCAAGAATTGTTGATTTACATAAAGCTGGCAAGGGTTACAAAGTGATTTCAAAAACTTCAGAAATTCTCCAGTCTACAGTTTGGCAAACAATCTACAAATGGAGACACTTTGGGACTGTTGCTACTCTACCAAGAAGTGGGTACCCAGTCAAAATGACACCTAGAGCATAACGAAGACTCATCAATGAGGTAAAGAAACAACCCCGAATGACAGCCGAAGATTTGAAGGCATCATTGGAACCGGCTAACATCTCTGTTCATGAGTGTACAATACGTAAAACATTGAACAAGCAGGGTATCTACGGCAGGACACCACGAAGGAAGCCACTGCTTACTAAAAAGAACATTGCTGCACGCCTGAAGTTTGCAAAAGAGCACATTGACACTCCACAGCGGTATTGGCAAAATGTTTTGTGGACTGATGAAACTAAGATTGAACTATTTGGAAAAACCACACAGCACTACATCTGGCGTAGAAAGGGCACGCCATATCCTCATGAAAACATCATCCCAAACGTAAAGTATGGTGGAGGAAACATCATGATTTGGGCCTGCTTTGCTGCATCAGGGCCTGCCCAGCTTGCAATCATTGAGGGGAAGATGAATCCCCAAGTATATCAGACAATTCTTCAGGATAATGTGAGAATGTTTGTACGTCAGCTGAAACTGTGTAGAAGTTGGGTGATGCAACAGGCCAACGACCCAAAACATCGGAGCAAGTCCACAACAAAATGGCTTTAGAAAAACAAAATCCACCTTTTGGAGTGGCCAAGTCAGAGCCCAGACCTCATCCCAATAGAGATGCTATGGAATGACTTGAAGAAAGACATACACATGAGACATCCAAAGAATATGACAGAGCTAAAGCAGTTCTGCCAGGAAGAATGGGCTAAAATTCCTCCTGAACGATGTGCAGGTCTGATCCACAGTTACAGGAAGCGCCTGGTTGAGACTATTGCTGCCAAGTTGGGGTCAACCGGTTATTAATTGTAAGGGTTCGCTTACTTTTTCCACTGCCATTTTGAATGTTGAATGAGTTTGTTCAATAAAGACATGAGGGATCAGAATTTTTTTTGTGTTATTATTTTAGACACATTATATTTGTCAATGCCCTTGACTTAGATGAAGATCAGATCACATTTTATGACAAATTTATTCAGAAAACCATGAAATTCCAAATGGTTCACATACTTTTTCTTGCCACTGTAAATATATACATGAATATATTATGCTTCTTCATCATCTCCAAAATGGAGAAAATCTAATTGGAGCAACATACTCATGATATTAAAAGCATATCCTATTTAAAAGGTCATTTCAAAATGAGTTGGTAACTTATCAACAAAGACTGTACTATCATTTCTAATATAATGCATTTAAAATGAAAAAATATTTTCACTGAAATATTTCAAATATACTCTTTCCATGCCATCGTGCTCTTTGCCTGACAAAGCCATTCACAAAACATATTTGACAGTTGGGGCCTAATTCTAAAATCACCAGATACCAAATGTACAACAGTTTTGTGAATGGCTTTGTCAGGCAATGAGCATGATGGCATGGAAAGAGTATACAAGAGTAATTGGGGTGATCTAATGCTTAGGAGTTCTACATTACTTCAACTTGGGAACATTCCAACATGGCCAGAGTCAGAAATGACTTGTACACTACTGTTGCAGATATTAAGTCAAACCATTTTGTTCAAACTTCAGCATGATCCATAGAGTAGCAGAATCTTATGGCAACTTATGAATACCATGTGAAGGATTAAGTTGACTAATCACTTACAGTTGCAAAGACATGTCCTTCTGCAGGCTTACCTTTGCACCAGCATTGCCCATTGGCCCTTCTTCTCCCATGTCAACGTATAAGAAAAGGCAAAAAGTAATATAAGATGTATAAGAATATATTTATAAAATATGACATTATAAGGAAAAACCATAATAATATTATTTAACAAGGTCTGCCATCTGTGGAAGAAAATATCCTTAACATGAGCTTCATTTCTTAATTGAATGTGAACCTAATCATAGATATAATCTAAACAGGTGATGTGCTTTTATTTTCCTTACTGCCTGACCTTTGAAGATGTAACATGTTTGACTTTCTATTCAACTAGGAGGCCAGTGGAGCACATGGTGAAAATCCATGTTCCTACATTCATACATTATGTTAGATGCCAGACTCTCCTAGGTTGAAGATACTTCATAAAAATAATAATAAAATGAATAAAAAAAACCTGAATATGAAAATGAATCAAGACGGATCCAAATAAACCATAAAGTTCCAATGAAAAGTAAAGCTACATATTCTCTTCCTCTAACTTGTTCAGTACTTGTAATACAGATTAAATACGTGTGGGCAGATGATCTAAACTATGGATCTGGTCCAATGTTATTTGGGAACAAAGAGCAAGCTGAATTTTCTCAACATAAATTTTGTGTATAGTTTGTTATCAGATTGTCTAGATGTACATCACACATCTGATGAACAAGATCTCCCATTGTCACGCACCGTGGGGAATACGGAAGCAGAAGCGGGCAGCAGGAAAAGGCAGTATAATCCAAAGGAGTGATCAAAGTACGTAGTCGGCAAACAAAACAAAGGTCAAAGTCAATCTATGAATAAACACTGGAGAATAGGCTTGGAAAACGACAGAGAAATTAGTCTGCTGAACGTATACTTCGCAAAGTATGTTTGCATTCAAAGTCCCACATGCATGTGTGGGAAGTGTAATTCGCAGCGGCCATGTTGGAAATGGGTGTTGCTTCTCGGGAAACAGAGTCCTGGCTGGGCTGAGATATGACACCCATGCTATAATAATGGCTGGAAACTAGTACTTAATGACATATACTGTAGAAAGGTCATATAGTGCTTTTGGAATTTAGTCACCTTTCACGTTGCCTTTTATTCTGATCACAACCAGACAGTTACATTGTTTCTGAGTTCAGATCTAAGAGACAAATTTAAATTTCCTAGTAAACTCGCATTCGTTTGATACGTTATCCTAGACACTAGAATCAGATGAGCTTAGTTCGGTCTTGCTCTGTAATATAAGTGTATTGAAAATTAAATTTTAGATATAGTCCCGTACCAAATTACATAATGACTGTCGTCAGAAATAATCACAATGCTGTTGTCTAAAAACAGTAAAGCAAATAAAATATAGTTTTAGTAACTTAACATTTATCTTTTAGCTCACTACACAGATCTAAGAGACATTTTGAAATGACCTTTTAAATAGGACATGCTTTTAATATCATGAGTATGTTGCTCCAATAAGATTTTCTCAATTTTGGAGAAGAAGAAGCATAATATATTCATGTATATATTTATAATAAAACCTATCTTGCCTTTTAACGAAGTTGTTATTATTTTTGATTGAGTATTTAAAACAAAATGTAAGTTGTAGTAACTTAATGAAATTGACTTGATAACTTCAAGTCACTAATTTCAAGTCCCCTCCTCTACCCATTTAACACGTCTGGACAAATTCAGACAGTTAAGGCTGTGTTAGAGGACCTGTAGGACATTTCAATTTGAGCATCATTTCATTTACAAATAAATTCTACTAAAGCAATGAATTTGGGCATATTCTCAATTGTTATATGACCAATAGTGGACTCGTGTATACAGTTAAAAACTGCTAATACAGTTGATGGACTAGTGCTAGTCAAATTTAGCAGTGTAATTTGAATATCTACTCTTTAGTTTACCATAGCAGTGGATAAGAATGATAAAGTTTCATTTGACAAATCTGCTCATCTAGAGAGGGCTTTTCATTTGTGCCATAGGAAGGAAAAGCATGATTAAATTTCTGCTTATTCGTGTAAACGTCAACTACACTGTGTGATCTAGTTTAATGTATTGACACATTTAAAAAAAAAAAAACTTTTGTCATTCACACATATAGCTTTCTAGATCCATTGTAGTCAGTTTGCTCTTTGACCAAAATTAGCAGCCTTTGGACTGTGGATAGTTCTATGAGAGGGATAAAAGTAGTAGACGCAGATTGTTTCTTTTTTGTCTATATTGATCATTTCATTCAGTGCTTTTATGTCTAGAAAACCTGCAGAGATGTTAGGTATGATATTTGTATTGTAAATTACACCAGATTTTAGTTACTACTGTTATACAACTTAAAGTTAGTCATTTTTCCTGGTTTAAAAGGCTGCATTCTACTGGAGAAAATCTAATTGGAGCAACATAATTTTTAAAATGTTTGTCAACTTGAAAACTTGTGTTCATAATTATGGTAATTAAGTACATAACACTTAAATTCCTTTTAAATAATGTGAAAAAACTGGTTGGAACAACTTAATTTTTATGAGTAATCAACTTAAAGACTTATGCTTATTATACAAATTATTAAACAAGTGTTAATTGAAAAAACATTTGATTGTAGAGGAAAAGGTAATTTCTCTAACTTAATGTAGTTCGTTGGTTGAAATTAATTTCATGAAAAGTTGTCATACCTTCATTAGAAGTTGTCATGTTTTTTTTTTAGCATAAACATTTGTTTTTAGAATGTGCATGTATGTACGTGTGGAATACACACGAATGTATTGATCTATGTGAAAGAACGTGTGTGTGTGTCATATTTTTGGTTGGATGTGTATGGAAATTCATTATTATTTCATCAGCCTTACGTATGTGTGTGTGTGTGTCATATGTTTGGTTGGATGTGTATGGAAATTCTTTATTTATTATTTCATCAGCCTTATGTATGTGTGTGTGCGAGGGAATGCACCAGAACCGGATTTAAAGTTTACTACTGATAATCAATTAGCTATGACCTAAATATTTAAAAAATATTTAATTGATGTGTGGAAACAACAGATTACAACAAACCTAACACATGTAACATTATATATCTTTAACTACATCAAGATCAATGATTCATCTATGGGAAAGAACATGTAACATTATCCATCTTTAACTACACCTGTTAAGATAATAAGGATTGATGATGACCTTCGACCTAGACCTGTCAAAATAAGGTTACAAAACTGTTACGAAACGAGACTGGAGTGGAAGTAAGAGCAGATCAAAGTCTTTATTACTTGAACACAAGGTCAATAAACATGAAACGAGGTATGCGGTCTAAACACGGAACGAGATTCGAGGCATGAAACATAAAACAAGAACAGGACACAAGAACACGCTCGCTTAGCATCAAGCTAGCTAACACATACTGATACTTACTTATACTTAATACTGTGCGAGGTGCACAGAAGCACGAGGGGTTTAAATAACTCACGTAATTAAGCTTGAACGCAGACAGCTGGAAACAATAATGGCACACCCTCGAACACCAACCAATAACACAGGGAGGAGACAGAACAGAATCAAAACAAATGCACATGTCCATAGTAAACAAAGTCACCATCGTCCATAATCAGAGTGTGTGTGCTCGCTGAGCGCTCGCGCACTCTGACTCTGGCGCTGCAGTGCCGCCTGCAGGGGAGATCATGACAAAAACATGCAAACCGCTCCTCTCGCTGACGATACCAAAGCAATTTTTCAGTGGTTTAAAGTCACGATACATGATGATAGGATGATCAATCAGGTACATCTTTGTCTTATTTACAAATGGGTAAAGAGAGCTAAAATTGAAATAAATGATTCTGAGCTACATAATGCAAATGTAACGCATTGCTCTACTGCCATAAAGAGCATCTTGCGCGTTTAAACGCTCAGGAAAGTCGAACTATTTTAGAAAGTTTATCACGCGGTTGTCGCTTTTCTTCATTTCATTCCACTCATGTTCCCACATCAGTGTGACTTGCAAATTGCAAGTATCTTGCAAATTCTTAATTTTCTTCATCGATTTTTGACAGACATCTCCATAGGTAGCGTTGAATGAGCTAAAAGGATGTGGGGTTATTGAGGGAAAACACTTTCCACAGCCGTGATGAAAACAACCAAGAAACTCAAAAGCTTTACATATTTGTCCATCTTCACAGTAACCATCTATAAAATAGTTACAAACCTGGCTCCACCTTCATTCAATGTGTGTCGAATGGGTAGGTTTTGTGTGTTAGAAACATATTCAAGCCATTGTATGGAAGGTGATGAGAAAGATTTCTATCTGCTGATGTAATTATCTGTAACGTATCGTAGACTGGAGGCGGATGCAGGTGCAGATCAAAGTCTTTATTAAACACTAAACTCAAAACCAAAATAAACCCAGTCTTCGCCGGCAAACGAGAAACGTGGTATACAGTGAGATCATTCAAGGCATGGAAACGACCGAGACAAATAATACAACCAATAATACTAAGCACCGTGCTCAGTAACCAAGGTGTTTAAATCCCAAACATAATCAAACTCAAAACATAGACACCTGTGGCAAACGAAAGTCACTTCAATAAATGTTCAGCAGGAAGTGAGCAAACCAAAACGATATCATGTGACTCGTCAGGAGCCGAGCCACAGTGCCCTCTGCTGGCCGTAGCGTAACATTATCAAGCGTTGGAATAGCTAAAGTGTCTTTATAAAGGAACTTGGTTCTAAAGATTTTCCTGCACACAGATGCAATTGTTATGCATTTAAAAGGATCAACCTTTGTACTTTTCAGAATTTCATCTCTGAAAGCTAAACAGCCCCTTCTCAAAATGTCTAACGTCGTTCACACAGTATTCGGCCATCTCTTTCTTGAATTCAAAGACTTTGTCAGAAACCATTCTGTACCACTTAAAGAATTCTTCTCTATCCTTAGGCATCATGCCATCTACACCGTAAAACTTAGGGTCAGGTTACGGTCCTACGTAATCCTGATGTTCTATGGTGTTCCAAAAATGGGGAAAATAGCCTTTCTTGCTTTCCGAAAACCCCATGACTTTCGGGATGCTGCTCAACTTCATGGGTAACAATGATGCAGGACTGGCGAAACGCACAATCGATGAAACACAACATTTTGCCGCCTTGCGCTAGGATTTTGGCCATGATTCCTTCTTTCACTAAATGATATAACAAAAACTATGAATCGAACTCTCTAGCATTATGTGCGATAAACATATTGTATCTACATACATATTATATCTATTATAATGAAACTTTTTAAAGAAGGCACTGGCACGCATTCATCCCCTTCACCCACCCACTCATCTCCATCAAAATTAATACAGCATAAGAAATTAGCTACATGAGTTCCTGTTTCCTGTCTCATCTCGAAATCATAAAACACATAATTCTGATTGGCACGTTCTTTCCTAGCCGGCTGTACAAAACATCTATGCTCAATATTCGCATCGAGATTTGGCCAGAGAGTTTGCATTTGGAATCGATGCACACATGTTCTTTACGTTTAAAAGGTTTCTCTGGTATCACACAATTACATTTACTGCAGTAGAAACCCGTTTCACACATAGAATATTCACCTTCGCACGATCAAAGCTTTGCTTTATGCCTGTCAAAACAATATTGTGAACTACATAATCTCTGACACTCTGGACCTTCAGTTGCATTCTTAGGGTGTTTGTGACAATCGGGATCATGACAAACATTGCAGATATAAAAGCATTCATGTTTTCATAAAACGTCAAACCCTGAGTGACAGAAATGACAAACATGACTCAGTCCTAAAAGACTGGTGATACTTTTAACCCCATAATAGTGGTTGTCATGCAAAAACAAGTAAATAGTTTTTTCATGGGGAGTCTTGCTATCAATGGCTCAAGCCTCCATTACTAGCTCTAAAATGATGTTTTGGAATTAGCAACGGAGGCTTGAGATGGGATGCATAATAAATTAGCTCCACACACAAGCGTTTTAAGGACAAAAACCTGACAAATGTCTTGAAATAAAAAATCTGAACAATATCTTTAGTTGTGGTAACTGTGGTATAAGCATAATAATTGACTCCAGTCCATTGAATTATTAGAAAATAATGCACACTTGAGCTGGTAATGAGGCCACGACATGATGTGCATTTTTTTCTAATAAATTCAACAGCCGATCTTCAGGTATTCCTTATGTAAATATGCGCATGAGCATGAGTAGAATAAAACTTTTTTTTGCAGGATATTTACGGCATTTTCATGAATACCAAATTTCTTGTATAAACACTCGTATGAATGATTTTTGAATAAATCTGTTAGCATCCAGCTAAATAAATGAGGCCCAATAGAGAGTATTCTTTTTATTTGTTTGTGATTTTTAGTTTTTTTTTTTTTTTTTTTTTAGAAAGCTTGCCAGCTTTAGTGATTGGGATCCTGCAGGACGAAACAAAAAAGGCACACACACAAGAATCAGGAATGCACTAAAGACTTTCAGACTTTAAAACCAAACCCAAAATGTTCAGTCATAGGAAATGGCAGACAAGGGTTTTTTTTCTCTCCATCTTTTCTGGGAAACAAGTTAACAGTGGTATGCATTTATGATTAGCAATATCTGCATTATATGTCAGAACCAGGTAGCCCTGCCAGAACTTAAAAGAAGACCAAGTTAATTAAAATGATACTAATAGGAGATGCACTATTTGTTTTTAACCCGTCCTAAACACTGCCTTACTGAGCTGCAAAATAAAAACATATTTCTACCATATTTTATATAGCTCATGCAGCCCACACCCTGTGAGCTGCATATCTCTGTGTGTATTTCCAAAAATAATCAGTTAATTAATTTAATTAATTAAAAACTGAAATAAATTTGATAAAATACTATTTAGAGTCATGTAAAAAAATCAGTACACTCCATGGAAGATGGGTTGTTTTTTTTTTTTTTTTTTTTTTTTTTTACATATTTGGACAAGCAAATATTTGATCATCTTTGAAACTGTGCCTATTAATAAAGTTGATACACTCGAACAAAACCACAAGGAAAATGAACTTTTTCAATCATTTATTCAACAGAAATATCAGTAGATGTGATATTCTTCTGTGGAAAAAGTAAGTACAGCCTTGGCCTTCGAAGCCAGTATTGCCTCCTTTAGCAGAAATAACTTCTTGTAGGTGTTTTGCATAATTGTTCACCAGACTTGCTGGAATTTTTTACCACTCTTCCATGCAATATTCATTCAGTTGCAAGATGATTGAGGGTTTTCTTGCATGTACTGCAAATTTCAAATCCCCTCACAACATTTCAATGGGATTAAAATCTGGGCTTTGACTAGGCCATTCCATAACCCTCCATTTCTTCTTTTTGGGCCATTCCTTGGTGGATGTTGAAAAGGTCCACTGTTGAAAGGTCCACTTTCAATTTAACTTAAACTTTCAAACAGATGGCCTCACATTATCTTCAAGCACTCTTTGATATGATGCAGAATTCATAGTAGAATCAATGAATGCAAGCTGTCCAGTCCCTGAGGCAGCGAAGCGACCCCAAACCATAACATTTCCACCACCGTGCTTCACAGTTGGTATGAGGTGCTTCTCCTGAAAAGCTGTCTTTTGTTTGCGCCAGACATGTCTGCTGTTACTGTGGCCAAACAACTCTATCTTTGATTTGTTGGTCTAGAGCACATTATTCCAAAAGGCCTGGTTTTAGCCTATATGCTCACTGGCAAACTGTAGTCTTGGAAAGGCTTTTTTCTGGCACGCCTCCCATGAGGTCAAATTTGTGCAATCTCTTTCTGATTGTAGACGCATGCACTTTGACACCAACAGTTGCAAGACTTACTTGCAGATCTTGTGATGAAATTTTGGGGCTCTTGGAGACTTCTTTTTGCATCAGACAGTCTGCTCTTGGGCAGAATTTGCTGGGATGGCCAGTCCTGAACAAATTGGCAGTCGTTTGAAATATACCTTTTCCTTACAGTTGAATGATGTATTTAAAATAATTTGGAGATCTTTATAAATCCCTTGCCAGACTCATAGGCATCAACAACCTTTTTTTCTGATGGCTCACAGAACTATTTAGATCTTGGCATAATGATACCACACACCACACACCTTGAGGGGCGGCTGTGGCTCAGTTGGTAGAGCAGGTTGTCCACTAATCGTAGGGTTGACGTTTCAATTCCTGGCCCACATGACTCCACATGCCGAAGTGTCCTTGGGCAAGACACTGAACCCCAAGTTGCTCCCGATGGCAAGATAGTGCCTTGCATGACAGCTCTGCTACCGTTGGTGTGCGAGTGTGTGTGTGAATGGGTGAATGAAAGTGTGCCATTTATCATTTACAGTATCTCACAAAAGTGAGTACACCCCTCACATTTTTGTAAATATTTGATTATAACTTTTAATGTGACAACACTGAAGAAATGACACATTGCTACAATGTAAAGTAGTGAGTGTACAGCTTGTATAACAGTGTAAATTTGCTGTCCCCTCAAAAAAACTCAACACACAGCCATTAATGTCTAAACCGCTGACAACAAAAGTAAGACCACCCCTAAGTGAAAATGTCCAAGATTGGCACCCAATCTTGAACACCTGATTCTAATTTAATGGATTTGAAGGTGTAATAAATGTACTTACTTGTGTAGTTACTTTTTCCATGTGACTGAACAGTTTTTGTTAATTTAAATTGTAAAAATTACTACAAAATATCAATTTGATGTGTCATTTGATAGAGTATCAAATTCATTAATAGGCACTGTTTCAAAGAGGATCAAATGTTTGCTTGTCCAAATATGTCAAAAAAGCCAACTATGTATCTATGTATATATAAAGCTAATATATATATATATATATATATATATATATATATATATATATATATATATATATATACACACACACACAGGTGGATTGCATTATACAGATAGATAAACAAGTATTGCATTATACCCCTATATCCATTTTGGTACACAAAAGCTAAATAAATTGTGAATTAGGTAATGTAATATGAATATTTTGAATAAGGCAGCAAAATTACTTTAAGATAGTGAAGCAAAACCTTTCCTGCTTTGTTAGTTTGTTGTATATCATTTCTTTCTTTCTTTCTTTTTTATATTTAGTGCATCTCTTTATTGAGACAACAATTCACTCAGCCAAGCAGAAAAACATATAGGACAAGGGACACCAAGAGACTTCAATAAACTGCACAATGTTCATTACTACTACTAACTACTACAATTTATTTGTTATTAAATTTCCTTAATATAAAAAACATAAATGGGAAATGTCATTTTTACCTTCCACAGCCAGAAACAGTTGCCTGGTTTCTGCAGCAACACTGTAAATCCTGCGGGAAATGCACTGAGGACCTGGGACACAAAGTGAGAGTTTAATAAGAATTTATGTGTCTAGGGCAAGGGTGGGCAAACTTTTTGACTCACGGGCCACAGTGGGTTCTAAAATTTGACAGAGGGGCCGGGCCAGGAACAGACGGATGGAGTGTTTGTGTGAACTAATATAAATGACATTTAAAAGCCATTACATGAAAGGGTTTGGCCTTTAACAGGTAGCAAAGCATGAATGTGCAAGGCTCATTGTACAAATTGTTTTCCAAATGCATTAATTTCACAACACAGTAGAGAAACTCGTGTTCAGTTTCAGTGGGAACAGTGTTGTTGATCTCCCTTTTTTGCCAGTGCATCAAAGTCTGGAGTTAGTTTCGTTGTGGCAATTCTCAAGATAGATCCGAGGTGTTGGTCAGTTAACTTGGATCTGTGAGGGGCTTTGTTGGTGTTCATGACGCTGAATGTCTGCTCACATACGTAGGTCGAGCCAAACAACGTCAACATCTTCTGTACCGTCCTCCCGAGGTTTGGAAACGTGGCTTCGTTAAGTGAAGCATAAAAGTCATTCAGTTTTAGGGAGTTGAACTTCTCCTTTAAGACGAAGCCAGACTGAAGATCGATCAGTTCAAATTGCAGCTCCTGTGGTGCTGTTTCAGGGTCTTATGACAGGGGACAGGACACCAGCTGAAATGACTTTTCAATTTTTTCAAAATCAGAGACCCGACGGCAGAATTCTCTGTGCAGGTCGTCCAGTGATTTGCTGTATTTTTTCGCGTTTCCAGTCGCCTCATCTGCATGGCTAGTGTGGGGGAATGAGAGAAAGATTTGTTTGAAATTTGTCTGGAGAATAAAGTCCGCTTTGATTTGAAGGCTCTAACATTTGTGTACATGTCATGCACAAACTGATCGTTCCCCTGTAGCTTGACGTTCAGCTCATTCATGTGTGAAAATATGTCCACAGCAAACGCAAAGTCACAAAGCCAGTTGTTGTCGCTTAGCTCAGGAAATTCGTCGGATTTCCCCATTAACTCCAAAAATGCGATAATCTCCTCTTTGAGCTCCCACACTCGTTGAAACACTTTGCCCAAACTTAACCAGCGGACACGAGAGTGGTAAAGTAAGTCCTGGTGATCCGCATCGGTTTCCTCCAGGAACGTAATAAACTGACGATGCTGAAGTCCCCTTGCTCGTATAAAGTTAACAAGTTTTACGACTGGATTCACAACATGATTAAGCTGCAATATAGACTTACACAGAGATTCCTGATGAATGATGTAGTGAAGGAAAATAACATCCTGGTCAGGGTTTTCCTCTTTCACT
Source organism: Ictalurus furcatus (assembly GCF_023375685.1). NCBI lineage: Eukaryota > Metazoa > Chordata > Actinopteri > Siluriformes > Ictaluridae > Ictalurus > Ictalurus furcatus. The sequence continues at coordinate 11,525,733 of NC_071274.1, forward strand.
TTATCCTGGATTCTTTTCAACAGCCCAAAGTTTTTCCAGTTAAATTTGGAGATCCATCCGTGGTGACACTGACTACGTTTACATGGACAGCAGTAATCTAATTATTGACCTTACTCTGATTAAGATAATAATGTGATTAAGGTGTTTACATGAGTTGCTTTTAGAATACTCCTGTCATGTTCCTGTTTTACATGTTATAGAACATAATTAGATTAACAGCCCGCGTCATTACGTCACCGCCGTCTGACTTCCCTCACGTACAATTTCACGTATCAACATACAGTTCGTCTTTGTTACGGTACTGTATACAGTTTTGGGTGTTTTTATTTATTTTTTTTTACGAACGCTTTAAGTGCAGTTAATTATTTGTCATGCTATACGTGCTAATAGACAACTGCTTGAAGCCACGGACTGCGTCTCAAATCGCGTAGTTACCGTCTATATAGTAGCCGAGATACATGTATTTTTCCCCACTACAGGCCTATAGTAGGAAAGTTTGCGGTTTGGGACGCAGCCATGCTCTCTTGTTTGCCATAAAACGTAAAACTGCCGTGTGTGATCGTGTCCTGTCACAAAATGCGGTGAAAACTCTCACACGACGCTCATAATGTGATTAAGGTGTTTACATGTCTGTAATACACATCCATAATGCGACTAAAACAGGAGTACTCCACCTGTCTTAATAGGATTAGAGCTTAATTCGATTATGACCTTAATTAGATTAAGGTAAGTAAAAATTGCTGTTTACATGGTAGTTTCTTAATCAAAGTATGGTCTTAATCGGATTAAGAGTGGATTATTGTTGTCCATGTAAACGCAGCTACTGGCAAGTTTACTCCAAGGTAGCTTCATTCTCTCGATGACAGCAGACACCTGGTTATACAAGTCCTCTCTCTTTCAGGGACTCCATGGTCAAAAACTCCACCGTTATCTCAAAACTGTCGTTAATACCTCGGATAAAAATTAGGAGCTGAGCTGGACACAAGAGACCTGCTGTCTCTACCATGCATTCTTTCCAAAACTCGCCTTCGGAGAAAGGCTTGCTAGCCTTTGCTAATTTGAATGCCAGCAAAAAACTTGCCTTGGTACTTGACTCTTGAATCGCAGTTTGTCTGTGAAAAAAATTTAGCTGAGTCTGTAAATTAGCCGTCAACCTCTGAGCTGTGGCCGCCCGTTCTTGCGTTGACTGCTTGCTAGCGTAGTTGGCATGCTTCGTGGCAAAGTGACAGCTGATATTGTATTCTTTGAAAACCGCAACAGTTTCTTGGCATATCAGGCATACAGCCGTTGATCGGACTTCAGTGAAAAAAATATTTTGTTGTCCACTCCTTATTAAACACTCGGCACTCACTGTCCACTTTTCTTTTCTTTGGTCCGCTCATTTTTACAGAAGGGCTCAAAGGGCAAAGCGAAAAAGTGGAGAGTAATACACCATACTACAACAAAGGTCAATGTGTCTGGAGTGCGCCATCTATTGGGGGAATGTGGGCATTGCAGGGAAAAGGTAAAATGAATGAGGTTTAATAATATAATTTGGAGAAGTTCGGCGGGCCGGATTAAAAAGCCCAACGGGCCGTATATGGCCCGCGGGCCGTAGTTTGCCCATGCCTGGTCTAGGGATATGAATACATCCTTCAAATTAAACATTATTTTCCTTCCCCAGCTCTAAACCTTTTTTGTTTATACAGTCCACAAGTCTGAAATGCAAATCCACTATCAACATTTTATGTCATTATTTGTCAGAAACATAATACAAAATTTTATCCAGTTGAAACTTATTTAAAATACATTGTTCAATCTATTTTAAGTTGAGTGGAAAATATTTTGAGTCTGGGGTATTGCTCAAGGTGAAGACATACTGAGAAATAGAATACTTGATTCAGACGAAGTTGATTAAGTTTCCATAACATCACAGCTTGGACAACAGTTCCAGCTATAAGGTTTATATTAATGCGCTCATATTTTGGCAGCACTCAACATAAACTGATTTAAAAAGAGCTATATTTATTGATATGGTAATGCTTTCTGTAAGAAGACATTTATTTATTTTTTTAGTGCATTGTAACAGTCAGAGGTAAAGCTGTAATTTTAAGTATAACTATCTGACATATGAAACTCTCCAGGACAGAGGACTTTGTGGCTTCTTGGTAATAATACAAGTTGCATTTTTTTTTTCTCTTATTAACTTTATGAGATAGAAAAAAGAGGCTGGTGAGTGAATGACAATTTTTTTTAGCTGTTATTCAGTCATGGGAAAAAGAAAGTACAACCTCCTTAAATTCTATGTTTTTATTTATCAGGTCATAAATAACACTTGTTTGGTCTTCACCAACTTCTGTAAGGCTTATTCCATTGCAAGTGGTCCAAAGGTGGTTGTGTGACCGTTTTTAAATTTTCAAATTTTTTTTTTGAGCGATTACCTCTATGAATTGGCATTACAAAACCACCAGTTTAAAAAAATAGATATTTTACTTGGTTTCACTACAACAGCCATATTTGTGTCATGGCACACAATATATAAACATTTTGCACATTTTTGTTCCTTAGACTTAGAAATTAAGTCCAAATGTAATGCTGAAGATTGCTCACAGTTCCACATTTAGGATCAATTTATAATGGGAAGGGTTCGAGTCTCAGTCTTCATTTTTTTAGGAGGTACCTAGGTTAGTATAGTGTGCATGCAGAACATTTCAGATTTGAGGTTTCTGTAATTTTTTTATGGTGGTGAGAATGTGAGTTTTTAAAAACATTTCCTTCATTTTCTTCAGGTTGAATATCTCTGGTGGAGGACGTGATACAAACCTGAAATTTTGAGAGAAATAAGTCCTCTATAGTAACATTCTGCTCTGAGTTTGAGACTGGAGGTAAACTCTGCAGGACAGTGGACCTTGAGGGTCAGATTTGAAAAACCAATCATGAATCTATCATGTTGGAACAACATTGCAATGACAATACATAGAGGTAATCACTCAAAATAAATAAGGAAAATTAAAAAAAAAGTCAAGCAACCTGCATTGGGCCACTTGAAATGGCATAACCCATAAACAAATAAATAACGGCAAGTGACAACAATAAGCCACAACAGATTTCAATATGTAGTCATTTTCTCCCATTCAGAAACCAGGTGGGAAAAAATAAGTACACCCTTCTTACTTCCACAATCATTAAGAGAATAAATAGTAGCCAGGTGTTACTAATGAAATGCACAAGAAGTGCATCAAGAAGTGTGACTACCTCTTTAAAAGTGGAACCTTTGGCAGTTTGGTGTTCTGGAGCACCCAGCAAATTCAGTCCAAGGTCGGACCATTTAATTCTCAGAGACATAAAGAAAAACCCAAGAGCTACATCATGTGACCTACAGGTCTCTGTAAGCACATTAAATGCTTATGTTCATAACAGCACAATCAGAAAAAGACTGGCTTTTAGTATGACATTTATGAAAGGGTGGCTAGGAAAAAGCCCCTTCTCTCCAAATTGAATGTGGCATGACTTAGGTTTGCAAAATTGCATTTGAACAAGCCACAAAAGTTCTGGAACAATATCCTTTGGACTGATGAGGTAGAGTTTGGTCATCATGCAGAACAGAGCATATCAGCGCAAACACATCGTACCAACTGTCACGTATGGTGGTAGGAGTGATGATTGGGGCAGAAGATTGTTTTGCAGCCACAGGACCTGGGACACTTGCAGTCATTGGGACCATAATGAACTCCACTTTATACCAGAATATTTTTGAGACAGCAATGAGGCTATCTGCCCAGCTGGGCCAAAATTGGGTCATGCAACAGGACAATGATCCCAAGCACAGCAGCAAATTGCCAACTGAATAGTTAAACAAGAAAAAAATCAAGGTGCTGGAATGGTCAAGTCAAAGTTCAGCCCTACGGTGATGCTGTGGTTGGATCTTAAGGGAACTGTGCATAAACAAATGCCCTCAAATATCAGTGAACTGAAGCCATGCTGTGAAGAAGAATCGGCAAATTGTTTCTTCAAAACAATGTGAGGGACTGATAAACTTCCTCAGAAAACATTTACTTCAAGTTATTATTGGTAAAGGTGTTTTTACATGTTACTAAATCATAGGGTGTACTTATTTTTCCCAACTGGTTTCTGAATGTTGGTTTACTTTTTGGGGAAAATAACTACATCTAGATATCTGTTGTGTTATTTTGTTGTCACTTGAGGTTATTTGTTTGTTTACAGAAGTAGGTGAGGACTAAACAATTCTTGTTTAAGCCATGATAAATAAAACATAGAAGTGAAGGAAGGTGTACTTTCTTTTCCCCATGACTGTAAGTGATAACAGGAACTACCTTGTTTCATAGATGTTCAACAACATTAAATGTAACTATAAATTAATAAAAAGAATAACATTCATTCATTCATTCATTCATTCATTCTGTGCAACCATGCATCCCAAATATATGACATGTCATTCTTGAATTAATAAAAGTTGTAAACATTAGCAAATTGCCATGGTACAAAACACTTTGGAATGTGTTGTATAGGAAAATATTCAACTGTGGCCCCTTAACATTGGGCCAAATCACACCACCCCATTGTTGATTATTTTCCTATAACAACAAGCCCTGTCGTAGTTTATTCCTTACATATACAATACAATGTGTTTTATTCAAATTATAACAAATGTATACTATATCAACATAAGTTTATGGACACATGACCATCACACCCATATGTGGGCCTTCTGCAAACAGTTGTCTAGAATGTTTTTGTATGCTGTAACATTTAGATTTCCCGCTGCCGACAGCATGCCGACAGTGTCCCAGACAATGCCTGGCCTCACTAATGGCCTCTCTTGTAGCTGAAGGGGAAATTCCCACAGCCTTACTCCAAAATCTAATGGAAAGCATTCCCTAAGGATTGGAGGTTATTATAACAGCAAAGGAGATACTCAATAAGCATACATGTGTGTGATGGCCATGTGTCCACAAACCTTTGACCATATAATGTATTTTGGGAAAGAGAAAAAAAATCTTTAAAAAACATAATTGGCAGTACAAACAAAAGTAATATATGTGAGCGAGATTAAAAAATAGTTTTCTGCATATATCTAGTTGAACCCAAGTATGAACTTAGGTTAGGTCTTGGTTTGGGAACTATAAGAGCAAGAAATCACAGACCATGCTCTTAGTACTAGCACTAAACAGATACAGATATTAGCACTGTGTTACTAATCATTATTATACCCCTAATAACAACTAATTAATAATTGTTTTCAGGTTTGGCCCACATGTCTTACCCTGAAGCTCAGGCATAGCGGTTATGTATATTTGGCTGACTGTTCTCAGAGCAGCCAGACCTGCGGGTAATGTCTGTGTGACCCACTGCTCTCCATTATGCCTGTTTGTCTCCAAATCTGCAGCCTGGAATGTAGGTAATAGATCCTCATAGATGGGACCTTGTGTTGGAGCAAAAGTGGTAGTGAGGCCCTGAGGGTCCATGGAGGACCTCCACCTCTGGTACAAAGCTCTGTAAAGCATCTCAATGTGTTTTTCTCTTTCCAGACCATAGGGTAAAGGCTGGGCTGTTATAGTGGACATGATCTGAGAGAGAGAGAGAGAGCGAGAGAGAGAGAGAGAGAGAGAGAGAGAGGGGGGTCACTGTAATAGTTGCTATTAGGCTTTGATGTTCCATTATGACTTTTTCACTATAAGTATTTATTATAAATAATACAATTATTCACCATGTATTTTAATGCATTAATCAAATGTTAGATGTTAGAATTTTGGATTACCTCTTCTGTGACTTTATCTTATGCTATGTACAAATCCCAGTACACAATCTTTTTTTGACAACTTTCTAATATATTTATTTTCCACTTATCAGGAGGTACTGTGTTTGATGTTATTAAAGTCTGAGAGTCTGTTGTTGTTACCAATTTACTAAAAGCACACTATTACAACATAGTCATATGGTATATTCTGGTGTAACACATATGCCCTAGGGATTCAATATGTTATGTAACTGTGGTAATTCATCTGAAACCACCATGAACATAGATTATTGATAATGTTTACTTACCAATGAAAGTTTTAATCTCACAATTCTTGGAAACAAGCCATTTTTGTATGTAACAACTAAGATTCTAATTCAGCTCTAGGTTAGATATATTAATATATAGATATATTAATGCAGAAATAATGGCTCCTTTTTATTTGTTTGCTTGTTTGTTTCTTGATTAGCCTGGCATTGGATAAGATACTATGCAACATCAAGAAGTTGATCATTTATGTTAGTTTATGAATGTTCATGTCACGTCAGCACTGGAATCAAACAGCAATTGCGGCCTACAAACACGGCTACCATGAACTACAAGCTCCAACACAACACTTCATCAACATTTACAGTCACCTGAGGTCTAACTATGTACACCTGTTCCCAATCACACCTGCTCCTGCGTAAACAGACGTGGACATTGAGACAGTTGCATTTTGTATCTTGCTATTCTGGTTTTTGCTCTTGCCTTGTTTAGTTTTTGGATTTCGGATTTGCGACATTGTACTGTTTGCTGACTGCCTGGCTTTCTGCATGCTCATATTTAATAAAAATGCTAATCTCCACTTGCATCTGACTCCAGCTTTGTCACATGACATATCATGTTGCCTAACTCATGGATGCCACAGGAGAGCTGGACTGGCAAGACACCCTGGCAGCCAAATGGAAGACCACTGGGTGGAATTCTTCTAACGAGTTTTTGACCATTCCCCTGAAGGCAAGGAAATTGGAGAACAATTCCTCTCTGTAACCCAGGGCAAAGAAATGTGGATAAATATGCAATGAAGTTCCGCAAACTTGCAACGGGTAGTGGCTGGAACGAACCTGCACCAAAGCCGCCTTCCACCAAGGACTAAACCTGGAAGTGCTCACAGAGCTGGCCTGCCAAGATGTCAAGATGTTCCTTGATTTCTTGATTGATCCTATCCACCTGGATCGCCTTATCCCTAACAGCCAAGTGCATAAGGGTGCTGTAAGTCCAACTCCCAAAACTAACTGCTCAGAGCCAGTGCAGTTGGGTCACACTGGGTAAAGCAACACAGCATGAAAAACTGAGGAAGGAAAAAATGTGTTCTCCTGCAATCATCCTAATAACTTTGTGGCACAATGCCCTTCTCGGGAGAAAATTCCCATCAAACCCAGCCTTGCTGAGAGAACCACCACCTCCACCCATGCATCCATGGTGAGTCCACCCCATTTTTGTTTTATCTGCACATTGGAGTCAGACTATGTCTCTGATCTCTCAGCTCTGATTGATTCCAGCGCAGCTGGGAATTTCATGGACCACAATACCATCGTGAAGATCGATATACATACATAGCCATTGCAACACCCATTAAAAATCCATGCTATTGATGGAAAACACATAGGAAATAGTTATGCTATGTACCAAACCTCTCCTGCTGAAGGTCAGCATTCTCCACCAAGGGTACATTTCCTTCTTCATCACCTTCTTCACCACAGTTGAACAACAGGCAATGGAGGATTATGTTTGAGAGGCATTACAACAGGAGTACCTTTGTCCCTCCACCTCTCCTGCATCTGCAGGATTCTTCTTTGTGAAGAAGAAAGGAGGACTTTGGCCATGCATTAATTATCATGAACTCAACCAGATCACAGTAAAATATCGAAATCCCCTCCCACTTGTCCCGTTTGCCCTGGAGCAAGTTCGTTCAGCCAAGATATTCACCATGCTTGAACTATGCAGTGCCTACAACCTTATTTGCATCAGAGAGGGTGAAGAGTGGAAGAGAGCCTTTAGCACCACCTCTGGCTACAGTACTGCATTGTGCTATATGAGCTCTCTTGTGCCTCCTCAGTCTCCCAATGCCTAATAAACAATGTCTTAAGGGACATGCTTGGAAAATTTATGATTGCATTCCTCGATGACATATTGATCTATTCACCCTCTCTGTAAAATGGTGATCAGCATGTTCAGCCAGTCCTTGCACGTCTCCTTGACAATCAGCTCTATGTAAAAGGCAGTGGTGGCTCAATGGTTAAGGCTCTAGGTTCCTGATCAGAAGGTTGGGGGTTCAGGACTGCCAAGCTGCCACTGTTGGGCCCTGAAGCAAGGCCCTTAATTCTCTCTGCTCAAGGGGTGCTGTATCATGGCTTCCTAACAAGCTGGGATATGTGAAGAAAATAATTTTACTGTGCTGTAATGTATATGTGACAAATAAAGGTTTCTTCTTCTTCAAAAAAAATGAATTTCATGTGTCCACCATCTTCTTCCTTGGGTACATCATAGGCTCCAAATGTAGTGGCCATGGACCAGGAAAAGGTGTCTGCTGTTACCAAATGGCCCACTCCCAAGACTGTCAAGAAATTTCTAGGCCTCTTCAATTGCTATTGAAGGTTCATCTGGGGCTTTACTTCCATCGCTACTCCCCTCATGTCCCTACTAAAGAAAGGACCCAAGCATCTTGCATGGAACACTGCAGCCAATGAAGCCTTTGAGAAGCTCAAGACAGCACTCAACACCACTCCCATTTTGAAGCATCCAGATCCCTCTAAACAAATCATTGTGGAAGTAGACACCTCTGAATCTGGAGCGGAAGCTGTGCTGTCCCAAAGGTTTGGAGGTAAACCTAAACTCCACCCAGTGCCATTCTACTCTAAGAAGCTTTCACCAGCTGAATAAATCTACAATATTTGTAATCAAGACTTACTGGCTATGAAACTCACCCTAGAGGAGTGGCATCACTAGATGGAGGGAGCTGCCCATCCCTTCCCTTCTTATGATCTTCACAGATCACAGACCCTTGAGTACCTGAAATTACCAAGTGCCTGAACGCTCGCGAATCCTGGTGGGCCTTGTTCTTTGCTCAATTTGAGTTCACACTCTCGTGTAGCCCTGGCTCCAAGAACACCAAGGTAGACCCTCTGTCCTGCCTGTACCCCACAGAAAACAAGGTGGACCGCATTATGATTACGAACACCTGCAGACATCTAAAGTTATATAAGGGCCTCGTTAGCATCAGCTGCTTGCGAAGTAACCGCTCAGCAGCCTCGTTTCTGTTGGTTAACCAAGCCTGATTATTATTAGAAGTGTCTTCCCGGATCTCGATTTCCGCTTGTCTTTTGACTACGCTTTTGCCTACGCCCCTGTTAAACTGTTTTACCTGCATAATCCCGACTCTCATCTCGTTCCATGTTCCGCCTGGTGTCCGTCACACGTCATCTCCTCACCTGCCCGCGTTTGTCTCCGTCAGCGTCACGTAACAGATTACTTCATCGTACAATGGAGGCAGCGGGCACCCCGGATTGGGAACGTTACATCCTTGAGCAAAACCGCACGCTAGCAGTGTATCGGGATGAGTTATCCGCGTTGCGTGCAGAAGTCTCGCGATTGAGCGTTTTCCGCATCTACCAACGCCACGCCCTCGGCTCTCGCTACACCACTGCCGACCACCCCAGTGTATGTTCAGCCCACGCCAGCTGCACACATTCCAATACCGACGGCGCACAACCCGCCTCTGCCTACACCTCAGATATACATTGGGGAGCCGGAGCGATGCAAGGGCTTCATGTTACAATGCGCGCTATTCTTCGAAAGCCACCCGGATATGCCAGAGGTCCGTAAGTTGACCCATTTTATGGAACTACTCTCTGGAACAGCCCTGGCTTGGGCTACGGTGGAGTGGGAGCGAGGAGGCGGTATCAGACCCTCATTAGCTGACTTCCTCGCACCAGCGCACCTTTGTCCATTCTCCTGATGGCTGGGAGACTGGTGACGAGCTCATGCAACTTAGACAGGGCTCACGTACCGCAAGGGAATATGCGCTAGAATTTCGCACTATTGCTGCGAACGAACCAGCCCTCAAGACTGTGTTCCGTCGCGGCCTAGATCCGGAGTTACTGCAAGAGTTGGCCTGTCGGGGAGAACAGCTAACTTTTGATGACCTCGTGGACCTGACCATAAGACTGGATCGCCTGCGCCGTACCAACTGCCCCATATCGCACGGTTTATTGCCACCAGAGCCAGGTGCACCGAGCGAACCCATGCAGCTCGGAAGGGTATGGACCCGCGAGAAGGAGAGGGAGAGAAGACGTAACGAGTCCAGGTGCTTCTATTGCGGTGAGGGCACCCACGTCATCCGTCAATGCCCTCACAGGAGACTCCGAGCAACCGAGAGGAGCACGGACAACCCACCTCGTTGTGCCCGGGTGAGTCTAAAACAGTTACATGTATCCCACATATTTGTGTTACCAGTCGTGATAGAACATTCAGGCCGTTGTTTTGTTCTTTCAGCGCTCGTCGACTCCGGAGCAGCGGAGAACTTCATAGATGAGAAGACGGCGCAGGAGCTCGGCCTCCCCATACGTCCCCTTCTCCGTCCTCGCGAGCTCCAATCCATAGACGGGTCGCCTATAGGGGGAGGCATAATATCTCACAGCACACACCCAGTCTGCCTTCAAGTTAGTGCCCTCCACCACAAAACTCTGGTCCTTTACCTCACGGTCTCCACTAGACACCCCGTCATACTCGGACTACCCTGGCTAGAATGGCACAACCCCCAAATCTCCTGGACAGACAAGCAACTCACCCAATGGTCCTTGTATTGCGTGCAGAATTGTTTGAGGTGTTCCGCGGTCCCTTTGGCCACCACGACTGTGGAGAGTCCCCTGTCGCTTGTCCCGGTCAAGATCCCCCCAGGGTACCGCGACCTCCATGAGGTGTTCAGCAAGGAGAAGGCCAGTTGTCTCCCACTTCACAGACCCTACGACTGTGCCATTGACCTCCTACCCAGTGCCAGCCCACCTCGGGGCCTCATGTACCCGCTCTCCCAAGCAGAGCAGCAGGCCATGGAGGAATACATCCAGGAAGCCCTCCAGCAGGGGTACATTCAACCCTCAACGTCCCCTGCGTCTGCCGAGTTCTTCTTTGTAGAGAAGAAAGGAGGGGGCCTCCGGCCATGCATTGATTATCGGGCCCTCAACCAAGTGACCGTAAAGTACCGATATCCTCTGCCTCTCGTCCCCTCAGCCTTGGAACAGCCTTGGACGGTCCACCACCATCTTCACTAAGCTGGACCTATGCAGTGCTTATAACTTGATCTGTATTAGGGAGGGGGACGAGTGGAAAACGGCCTTCAGCACCACTTCTGGACATTATGAGTACTTGGTCATACCGTATGGGCTCGGTAACGCCCCCTCCGTGTTCCAGAACTTGATCAATGACGCCCTAAGGGACATGCTGGGAAGTTACATTATCACCTATATCGACGATATTCTGGTGTATTCGACCTCCTTGGAGGAGCATGTCCAGCATATCCGGCAAGTACTGCAACGCCTACTGCAGTACCAGCTTTATGTAAAGGCGGAGAAATGCGAATTCCATCAACACACGATCTCTTTCCTAGGGTATGTCATTAGCACAAGGGGAGTCGCCATGGACCAGCGTAAGATTCAGGCGGTCGTGGAGTGGCCCACTCCGCAAACCATCAGGGAGTTGCAGCGTTTCCTTGGCTTCGCCAATTTTTACAGAAGATTCATTAGAGACTTTAGTAAAGTAGCGCAACCCTTGACGTCCCTCCTGAAAAGTAAGCCCCGGCGACTTCTTTGGACCCCAGTTGCCCAGGAGGCTCTGGAGAGGCTTAAGCGGGCTTTCACCACGGCTCCCATCCTCTGACACCCGGATCCCTCCAGGCCGTTTGTCGTGGAAGTAGACGCGTCGGAAGTGGGAGTAGGAGCCATTCTGTTGCAAAGGTTTGGCGAGAAACCCAAGTTGCACCCCGTGGCGTTCTTTTCCCGGAAATTGTTGCCAGCAGAACGCAACTATGATATGGGGAACCATGAATCCTGGCTGTTAAGCTGGCCCTAGAAGAATGGAGACACTGGCTGGAGGGGGCCGTACACCCATTTGTTATCTTCACGGACCATAAGAACTTGGAGTACCTGCGAACCACCAAATGCCTCACTCCTCGCCAGGCCCGCTGGTCCCTATTCTTTTCCAGATTCCAGTTCACCCTGTCTTCCTGGCCGGGTTCAAAGAACACAAAGGCCGACGCCCTGTCTCGCATTTATGCCCCCGAGGGGCTGACGGATCAGGAGAGTTACATTGTGCCTCCCTCCTGCATAGTGGGCGCCTTGGAGTGGCCCCTAGAGCAGAACTTAGCCCGTATCCCCAGCTCACAAATCCCAGCAGCCTGTCCTCCCGACAAGCAGTTCGTGCTGAAGCGGTATCGTCTCGAACTCATCACCTGGGCCCACACGACTTTGGCCACGGGCCACCCGGGGGCCTGCCGCACGTACTAACTGCTGGCCGAGAAGTACTGGCGGCCCAACATGCCCAGAGAGGTTCAGCGCACCGTATCCTCGTGTTCCTCTTGCGCTCAGTCCAAGGGACACCGTGCGCTACCGGCTGGGAAGTTGGTGCCCTTACCCATACCTGAACATCCGTGGTCCCATCTGGCCCTAGATTTCATAACAGACTTGCCGAAGTCGCAGGGAAACTCCATGATACTGGTGGTTGTAGATCGGTTTTCAAAGTCCCTGTGCCTAATTCCTCTACCAGCCATCCCATCTGCCTTCACCACGGCAGAACTCCTCTTTCAACACGTCTTTCGTTACTTCGGCATCCCCGAGGAGATTGTGACTGATAGGGGGCCACAGTTCACATCTCGTGTTTAGACTAGTTTTATGAGGAAGATGGAGGTCACCGTTAATCTCACTTCCGGGTACCACCCCCAGGCCAACGGACAGGCAGAATGGGCCAACCAAGAGGTCATACGGTTCCTTCGGACCTATTGCTCAACCAACCCAGGGGACTGGAACCAATTCCTACAGTGGGTGGAGTACACCCAGAACTCGCTATGGCATTCCGCCACTCAGCTCACCCCGTTCCAGTGTGTCTTGGGTTACCAACCACCATTATTCCCCTGGAATGTGTCTCACACGGACTTACCAGAAGTGGATGAGTGGTTCTGCCGGAGTGAACAGGTCCAAATGAAAGGCCGAACGGCGCCGGAGGGCTCACCCCAATTATCGACTCGGGGACAGGGTGTGGCTCTCCACAAGTGATTTGAAATCACACCGTATGGGCACAAAACTTCAACCGAAATATATTGGGCCCTTCTGAGTTCTGAGGAAGATTAATGAGGTCACGTATCGTCTGGACCTCCCGAGACACAGTTGCATCGCCCTGTCTTTCCATGTCTCACTTCTCAAACCAGTGATCTCGGGGCCCTTGGTCACAGCGGTGCCGGAGGACTCCCCACCGGAACCACTAGAGATAGAAGGCCACCCAGGCTACCGCGTCCGCGACATTCTAGACTCCAGATGGAGGAGGGGAGGACTTCAGTATCTGGTAGACTGGGAGTGGTACGGACCAGAGGAGCAGTGCTGGGTTCCAGCCCAAGACATTCTGGACGCAGGCCTGCGTAAAAAGACTTCCATGTGGCTCATCCAGATAAACCGGGTCCCCGGAGGGGGGGGGGGGGGGGCGCGAAATCGGTGCTGCAGTTCACAACGTGTAGTGCCGCCCAGAGACATAGCGGAAGCGGACTACACTTCCCAGCCATACCCGCGCTTGAGTTCGCTGGAGTTCTGATTATGAACACCTGTAGAAATTTAAAGTCATATAAGGGCCTCGTTAGCATCAGCCGCTTGCGAAGTAACCGCTCAGCAGCCTCGTCTCTGTTGGTTAACCAAGCCTGATTATTATTAGAAGTGTCTTCCTGGTTCTCGATTTCCGCTTGTCTTTTGACTACGCTTTTTCCTATGCCCCTGTTAACCTGTTTTACCTGCATAATCCCGACTCTCATCTCGTTCCGTGTTCCGCCTGGTGTCCGTCACACGTCATCTCCTCGCCTGCCCACATTTGTCTCCGTCAGCGTCACGTAACAAAAACAAAAAAGGCTTGAAATATTTCACTTTATGTGTAATGAATTTAGAATATATATGAAAGTTCCACTTTTTGGATTAAAATACAGGAAAATATTTACTTTTCCATGATATTCTAATTTTTGAGACCCTAAATTTGGCTTTGAGAAATTATTTTGAGAGATTTGTTTTTATATTTGTTTTATTTGATTTTGACAAATTAGACACACACATTTGGAATTCAGCATTGTAAAGAAAAAAACTCCTCCCATTCTGAGTGAAAATGCTATGTGTTTTTTTTTTTGGCTCTCTACCTGCTTCTGCTTCATCCACCATTTGAATTTGCAATCGTAATATGCTTTTAACTGCTGCTGTACTTGCTATTGGTTCTTATGGTAACTGTATAGCTTTATAAGCATATGATCAGTGTATGATGTGTATGATGGCAATGCACTGGATATATCTTTTATAAATCATTAGGCCTATGGATAGGAAATAAAAGTGATCTTGCAGATTGTTTTATTATAATTAAATATGTGTTTTTAATTTATCTGTGTATAGAACACATGAATGAACACACAAATGTGTGAGGGTATGGCGAAAGACTCGGTAGACAGACACAATTTTACCTGAACTTGTCACGATTTCCCCTCAAGCTAGCAGTGTAGCATGCAGCATGCTCGGAGACCCGAAGGGCGAGTTGAGGTGCGAGCTCTAAGCGAGTGCATGCTTTTTGGTCTTCAGTAACATTGACTTTGTTTACTTTGGACATGTGCTTTTGTTATGGTTTTTGTCCTGTCTCCGCCCCATTTTGTCATTGTTTGTTTCCCAGAGGGGTGCATCATTGTTTTCAGCTGTCCTGTGTTTCACCCCTGACTACGTTTGTCATTCAGGGGTGAAACACAGGACAGCTGAAAACAATGATGGCACCCCTATGGGAAACAACCAATGACAAGATTGTTCCTTATTTCTCATTTTTGATTCATAATCACTGACCTTGTTCTCGTTTCTCATTTTGTGTTTTGCCTTGCCCTGTTTATGCCCATCTGCCAATCGCCTGACCTTTTGCCTGTCATTACACCACGCTTTGCATTACCGTTTTGGATTTGTCTGCTTGCCTCTCTCTCTAATAAATGTCTGTAACTGCACTTGGATGCAGCAGGAAGATGGAGCAGATGTCATGCTAGGAAAAGCAAGCAAACTGTCCCAGCTGTGGATTCAATCCAGTTTCCTCAGTGGACTGTCGTAGATCTCCTGGAGCAGTATGATGGGTTATAAGGCTATCCTGAATATTTTCTTGTGGACTGCCAGATCTATTTTTCAAGCCTAGCAGACCTCAAGCCCGGCGAGAAGCAATGGCTAATTTTTCTGTTGTCCAGGTTTTGTGGCCCAGCACGACAGTGGCTGCAGCTCTAGTGGCCATATGATCCAGGGGACTTGAGAATGTAACTCAGTTTGTGGGACTGTTCATGATGGTGTTCGGCAGTTCAGAATCCTGGGCCGTGCTGGAAGATCTTTTGGGGGAGCCCTGCCTCAGAGATGAACCTGAAATGCCGTTCACCACCTATTATGAGCAGGCAAACTGGGTGATCTCCTTCTCAGAGCTCCAACCTGAGACCCACGAGGAGGTATCACCTGCTGAGCTCCAGCCAGAAGTCAACATGGTGACCTCTTCTCCAGAGCTTGAACCTGAGACCCATGAGGTGGCCTCACCTGCCGAGCTCCAGCCAGATGTCAACATGGTGACCTCATCTCCAGAGCTCGAACCTGAGACCCATGAGGTGGCCTCACCTGCCGAGCTCCAGCCGGAGGTCAATGTGGCGACCTCAGTTCCAGAGCTCCAACTTGAGACCCATGAGATGGTCTCACCTGCTGAGCTCCAGCCGGAGGTAAATGTGGCGACCTTGGTGCCAGAGCTCCAACCTGAGACCCACGAGGTGGTCTCATCTGCCGAACTGCAGCCAGAGGTCAACGAGGCGACCTCACCTCCAGAGCTTCAACCTGAGACGCACCAGGAGGTCTCACCTACCGAGCTCCAGCCGGAGGTAAATGTGGCGACCTCATCACCAGAGCTCCAGCATGAGACCCATGAGGCGGTCTCATCCCCAGAGATTCAGTCTGAGACCTGTGAGGGAAATTACTCATTGTACTTTGTAATAAGTTTGTTCTTGTTCTGTTTCATTCTCATGTGAGGGTAACACCTAAGAAGGCCATGTCATGTCAGTGAGATCAGTACAGAATGTTTATCTGCTTACAGAGACAGAAACATGTTCTTCTGTTCAAGTCTCGTCTAAACATCTTCCAGGTTCCTAAAACAAAGCCTGTCTGAACTGCCTCAAACTGCTTCTTATCGGTACACAGAATTATGTCATGCTCTGCGTTTCACATATATAGTAGTGATTTAGTACAAGGACTTCAGAGCACTCTCATTATTCTGTCCTGCTTTATTCTATCCTGTATTAACCATCTTTCTGTAATAAACCTTTTTTACCTTCAGAGGACGAGTCTGCGAGTGTTGTCTAATTTCTACGACAGACCGACGAGGTTGTCTCATCTCCAGAACTCCAGCATAAAGTCAAGTTCCTGCTAGAGGTCAACGAGGTGACCTCCCAAGCCATGTTCACATCTGAGATCAAAGAGGCGACCTTTCAAGCCCAGTTCCTGTCAGAGGTTGAAGAGACAACCTCTCAAGCCAAGTTCCTGTCCAAGGTCAAAGAGGCGACCTCTCATACCTAGTTCCTGTCCGAGATCAAAGAGGCGACCTCTCACACCTAGTTCCTGTCCGAGGTTGAAGAGACGACCTCTCAAGCCAAGTTCCTGTCTGAGGTCGAAGAGACAACCTCTCAAGCCAAATTCCTGTCTGAGGTGGAAAAGAGGGCCTCCCTACCCAAGTTTCTGTCCGAGGTCAAAAAGATGACCTCAAGCCAAGTTCCTGTCTGAGGTCGAAAAGAGGGCCTCCCAAGCCAAGTTTCTGTCCAAGGTTGAAGAGACGGCCTATCAAGCCAAGTTCATGTACAAGGTCGAAGATGGTGACCACTCAAGCCAAGTTCTGGTCCGAAGTCGAAAAAAGGACCTCCCAAGACACGTTCCTGTCTGAGGTCGAGGAGGTGACCTCCCATGCCAAGTTCCTGTCTGAGGTCGAGGAGGCGACCTTCCAAGCCAAGTTCCAGTCTGAAACCGGCGTCACGACTAAACAGGTTCTGCTCATGCCTGAAACCCACGTCATGACCAACCAAGTTCTGCTCATGCCCGAGTCTGCTAACACGGACAACCAAGTTCTGTTCACACCTGAGTCTGCTGACATGGATAACCAAGCTCTGCTCATGCCCGAGTCTGCTGACACAAACAACGATGCTCTGCTCACGCCTGAGTCTGTTGACACAGCCAACCAAGTTCAGTCTCCTGGTTCAGCTGAAGACATTTTGCCAAAAGGGCCAGGACCGCCAGTAGAGAGGAGTGTGTTCAGGGGTTGGGGGGGTTCTGTCATGATTTCCCCTCGAGCTAGCACTGTAGCATGCAGCATGCACGGAGACCCAACGCGCAAGTTCTATGTGCGAGCTCGAAGCGCGAGCCGAGGCACGAGCTCTTAGCGAGCGCATGCTTTTGGGTCTTCAGTGACATTGATTTTGTTTACTTTGGACATATGCTTTTGTTATGGTTTTTGTCCTGTCTCCACCCCGTCTTGTCATTGGTTGTTTCCTATAGATGTGGCAGCATTGTTTTCAGCTGTCTTGTGTTTCACCCCTGACTACGTTTGTCATTTAAACTCCTCGTGTCTCTTTGCACATCGTGTAGTATTGAGTTTATCTCCTTACCAAGTGAATGTTCCTTATTTCTCATTTTTGATTCATGTTCACTGACCTTGTTCTCGTTTCTCGTTTTGTGTTTTGCCTTGCCCTGTTTATGCCCGTCTGCCGATCGCCTGACCCTTTGCCTGTTAATAGACCACGCTTTGGATTACTGATTTGGATTTGTCTGCCTGCCTCTCTCTCTAATAAATGTCTTTAACTGCACTTGCATCCGTCCTAACCTCCATTACTTAAATTACGTGACAGAGCTCCAGTTAATTATTTTCAGTGCACTTTTAAAACTCAACAAAAAAAAAACACGACAGGAAATGGGTCCGTCCTGGACTCACAGCTTTTGCTCCATCAGGTTCAAGTTCACGCTTCTTGGTGTGTGTGTGTGTGTGTGTGTGTGTGTGTGTGTGTGTGTGTGTGCACGCGCATCTCTGCCAAGCAGTATCACACTCACACACTCTCTCTCTCTCTCTCTCTCTTTCTTGTTACAGGAGTCATTAAAAGCACAAAGGGATGGGAAGATTGACCAATGGTTGTCTTGCTATAGACTGGTCGACTGCGATCGACATAATGAGCATCCCCCTGGTATAGTGCTTTTAACAATAGACATTGTCACAATGCAGCTGAATCACGAGGTAACATCATGATTGTGGTCACCATACACTGGTTTTCTAAATAGGTCTTGTACTTTTGCCTGGTTTACCCACCTCCTTCGAAACCGCTGAACTTATCTTCAAAAAAACCAAACAAAAAAACTTACTTTGACTTTTACACCTCTACTCTGAGCACTTTGCTTCTCTAGGACTCAATTATAAATCTTGCTCGGTAGCACTACTTGTATTGCTCTCTGCTTTATATAGCGCTTTGCTTATATGTGATATATGGTAAATACGATATATGAACTGTCATGCAACTGAACCAGAGGCAGTTGCAAGTGCGGGTTAGCATTTTTATTAAAATGACACTGGCGAACAATTCCAAAATGTGAAGCAAAGCCCATATATCAAGGTATGTATAGTGTTTTTAGGGTGATGTGCAGTGCCATTTCTTCTCCAAACATGATGTGTAGTATGACAGTCAAAAAGTTCAAGTTTGCTTTCGTCTGAGCAGACTACACTCTCCCAGTATTTCATAGGCTTGTCCAAATGAGTTGTAGCAAACTTTAAACAAGCTTTGACATGCCTTTTCTTTAGTAATGGAGTCTTGCAGGGTGAGCATGAGCAGTGGAGTGCATTGCCTATTGTTTTCTCTATGATGATGGCACCTGCTGCCTCCAAGTGTTTCTGGCGCTCTCTCCAAGTGGTCCTTGGCTCTTGGGCTACTCTTCCGATGTCGGTTGCTTCCACTTGCGGTCAATGGCCCCAATGGTGCTTACTGGAATATTCAGAAGTTTTGAAATACGTCTGTATCCGATTCCATCAATATGGTTGCGAAGGTCTTGGGAGCGCTCTTTGCTTCTACCCATCATGAGATGTTTCTTGTGTGACACCTGGGTAACGAAAAGCCTTTTTATAGACCATCAATTTACTAACCCAGCTGATATTAAGGATACATAGGAGGTGTAAGTACTTTCTAACTACTTACAGATTTCAACTGGTTCCTTGCCTTACCTTGCCTTAGAGAACTGCTTTTTCTGCTTGTTCAATACTTTTTTCCGGTGTCATTCCACTTTATTACACATAACTTTATTTATGGACTTTAATGTTGTGAATTCTTTATAGTTGCAGATTTCTTGAGTTAATACTGATGTCTGGTGAATATTTCATGTGAATAACTATATATATATATATATATATATATATATATATATATATATATATATATATATATATATATATATATATGCGCACAAACACACACACACACACACATTGCATATATATGCACACGTGCGCACAGACACACACACACAATTAGGTCCATATATATTTGGACACTGACACAAGTTTTGTTATTTTGGCTGTTCACCAAAACATATTCAAGTTATAGTTAAATAATGAGTATGGACTTAAAGTGTAGTCTCTCAGCTTTAATTTAAATGTATTTACATCCACTTGGAAGAAGAGTTTAGGAATTACAGCTCTTTAGTATGTAGCCCCCTCTTTTTCAAGGGACCAAAAGTAATTGGACATTTGACTCAAAAGCTGTCTCATGGAGAGGTGTGGGCTATTCCTTCGTTATTTCTTCATCAGTTAAGCAGATAAAAGGTCTGAAGTTGATTCCAGGTGTGGCATTCACATTTGGAAACTGTTGCTGTGAACCCACAGCATGCGGTCAAAGGAGCTCTCAATGCAAGTGAAAGAGGCACAAATACAGAGGGTTAACCACAAGATGCAAACCATTCATAAGCCTCAAGAATAGAAAGGCCAGATTAGACTTTGCCAAAAAACATTTAAAAAGGCATCCCAGTTCTGGAAAAGCATTCTTTGGACAGATGAATCTAAGATCAACCTGTACCAGAATGATGGGAAGAAAAAAGTATGGAGAAGGCCTGGAATGGTTCATGATCCAAAGCATACCACATCATCTGTAAAACACGGTGGAGGAAGTGTCATGGCATAGGCAGTGTGATGGCATAGGCATGCATGGCTTCCAGTGGCACTGGGTCACTAGTGTTTATTGATGATGTGTCAGAAGATAGAAGCAGCCAGATGAATTCTGAAATGTATAGGAAGATATTGTCTGCTCAGATTCAGCCAAATTCAGTGAAGTTAATTGGGCGGAGCTTCACTTTACAGATGGACAATGACCCAAAACATACTGTGACAGCAACCCAGGAGTTTTTTAAAGCAAAGAAGTGGAATATTCTGCAATGGCCAAGTCAGTCACCTGTTCTCAACCCAATCGAGCATACATTTCACTTGCTGAAGACAAAACTTAAGACCCACGAACATACAACAACTGAAGACAGCTGCAGGCCTGGCAAAGCACCACAAAGGAGGAAACCCGGCATTTGGTGATGTCCATGGGTTCCAGACTTCAAGCAGTCATTCTCTGCAAAGGATTCTTGACAAAGTATTAAAAATGAACAGTTTATTAATGATTATGTTAATCTGTCCAATTACATTTGAGTCCCTGAAATAAGGGAACGGTGTACAAAAATGGTTGCAATTCCTAAACGTTTCATATGATATTTTTGTTCAACCCCTTGAATTAAAGCTGAAAGTCTGCAATTCAGTTACATCTCAGTTGTTTCATTTCAGACCCATTGTGGTGGCGTACAGAGGCAAAATTATGAAAATAGTGTCACTGTCCAAATATTTGTGTGTGTGTGTATGTATGTATATATATATATATATATATATATATATATATATATATATATATATATATATATATATATATATAGTGCTGTGAAAAAAAGTATTTCTTCTGTTTTTGTCTATATCTCATACTAAATTGATTCAGAAATGAAAGCAAATCCTAAGATAATACAAAGGCATCCTGAGTAAACACAAAATATAGTTTTTAAATGATAATGTTATTTACTGAAGTAAAAACAGTGGGCCTGTTTGAAAATGTAATTGCCCCCATAGTTACTAATTCCCCAAATCTAACTGCATTCACACTGGGGTTCAGCTGCCAGAGGACCTGGTCATTCTGTTAGGATACATGGCATCATGGACTCTATCAAATATCAACAGATATTAAATTAAAACCTGACTGCCTCTGCCAGAAAGCTTAAAATGAGCCATGGTTGGATCTTCCAGCAGGATAATGATCCAAAACATACATCAAAATCAACTCGAAAATGGTTTACTGACCACAAAATCAAGGTCCTGCCATGGCCATCCCAGTCCCTTGACTTGAAACCTATTGAAAACCTGTGGGGTGAACTGAAGAGAAGAGTCCACCAGTAAACCTCGAAATTTAAAGGATCTGAAGAGATTATGTATGGAGAAATGGTCTCAGATCCCTTGCCATGTATTCTCCAACCTCATGAGGCATTATAGGAGAAGACTCAGAGCTGTTATATTGGTAAAGGGAGGTAGCACAAAGTATTGACTAAAAGGGTGCCAGTAATTGTTGCACAAATATATTTAACAAATATATATATATATTTGAACAAAAGATCAAAAGGTTAAACAATAAAGCCAATTTTTTATTTGCTCATATATGCTTATATATATATATATATATATATATATATATATATATAAATGTAATATACTGTAAAGCTTCTACACTTGAAGCATTAATGTTAGTTATTTTGATGTAATGTTTTACTCACTTTATTATATATATATATATATATATATATATATATATATATATATATATATATATAATTATCTTTTTTTTAAGACAAAACAGCCCAAATTCTTTAATTTCTCTAATTTCTGAGACAAATGTCTTTAGTAATCCACAGAATCAATAAAGCAGTTAAAAGTGTTACTGTGAGTGCTGATCCTTTCCTGTGCGTTTTGTTGATAAATAGAAATGTAAATTTCAGAAAGCTTATCTTTACCTTTTTCTGCTGATTGTGGAGTTTCTAGTAAATCCTTAAAGATTAGAGGTTTTGTTTGTGAGAATGTGAGCTTTAGTAACTCTTTGCTACTCCTCTACTTCTTACACCACCCTCCTGACACTCCCAATTCCAGGATGTGGTCTTTGTGGTACACCACTCAACCATGAAATTCAGATCCTCCTCAAGACACACAAACACAAATAATTCCGTTGACCACCACTATTGCGATACCACTGAATTTTTTTTTTTAATTATTGTTACTAGTTATTTTGTAATTATTGATTATTAACACTATTATATTATCTTTGTCTGTTGTTTCAACGTTCTGTTTTTTATTATGAGAAAAAAATACATATATATATATATATAAACTATAGTTCTTTTTTGTTGTTGTTGCTAAATCCACACTATGCTAAATCCACACATGACACTTTCAAACATGTATAAAATTGTCCATTACTACGATAAGGACAGCCATAGATACATCTAATAATTACTTGGAAAAAGATGGTTTTCTTTGTTAAGTTATGTAGTTACTCATCCTAAGCAGTAACTCCTTGTTAGAACCACAAATTCCAGCATTACCACACAAAGCATTTGAGCCTAAACTGTCATGATGCAATATAGCAATATAAGACAAAATAATCAGATACAATTTATCAGCAAGGATGACTCAAAATGAACTTAGGACAACCACAAAGCACCTCTTTTTGTATATTTCGAATCTGAAGTAAACATTTCTCTCATGCTGAGTGACTAGTTAGTCAACGCTGGCCTGTGATATTTGCGGTAAATATCTCAGGGAGATATTTTTTGGGTGTTATTAATGCGTTACTATAATGTGTTATTATAAGCAGTCATGACTTCGAACTTCCACTTTAGTAACAGCATTTCATCTGAACTCAATTTTCTCCTTGTTCTTATATTACTTACAACTCTGCGCATACCCAGTGGAACCAATGGAATCCAGAGTCTGCATATGACAGTTACAACAGGCTGATATCTTTAGTCAAACTGCAGCCATTCTAAAGGTGAATTTATCTGGCTATCTTGGAGAAGTTTCATGACTGGATAAATAGTTTACTTTAGAGGCTTGCAGTCCTAGGGAATTCCTGCTGGAGCCAGTTAGATGTGCTGCAAAATAAGATTAATTTTTAAATTGTATGTGAAATTGGATGAGATCTCCTAAATTGCGAGCAGAAGCAGGCGGTCTTTACCGCTTTATATTCTGTAAATCACTGAATTTTACACCCGTAATTGTCACGATCTCGCCGGCAGATGGTGCTGTGGCGACAATGTGCACGAGCGGCTTCAGAGCGCGCACGTGCACGTGCTTGAAGTGCTCATGGATGCTAAAACTGTGTCAAGTGTTGCCAGCTGTCAGCAATTAAGAGAATGCTGACTGGTTATTTAAACCCCTCGTGTTGCTGCGCATGTCACACGGCATTAAAGTAAAGTAGAAAAGACGACGACGAACATAGAAGAAGATGACGACGACGACGAACATAGAAGAAGACGAAGACGACGACGACGACGAACAGAGAAGAAGACGACGACGAACAGAGAAGAGGAAGACAACGACGACGACGAACAGAGAAGGAGACGACGACGATGAATAGAGAAGAAGAAGACGACGACGGACATAGAAGAAGACGATGACGACGAACAGAGAAGAAGACGACGACGACGAACAGAGAAGAAGACGAATGAATAATGGTGCCAGGTTGTGATTTTGCCATGCTCTGTCTGTTTTCCTGTTCCTTAGCTTATGCCTTGTTAAGAGTGTTTATGCTATGCCTAGTTAAGAGTGTTCATGCCATGTCATAGTTAAGTGTTTATGCCTTGCCATAGTTAAGAGTGTTCCTGTCCTTGTTTAATGAGTAGTCATGCTCTAGTTAAATGATGTGTTCATGCTCTAGTTAAATGATGTGTTCATGCTCTAGTTAGAGGAGTGGTTCCTGCCTGTTAATTGAGTGTTTCATGTCAAGGTGTGGTTCTAAGTTTGGTGCTTCCTGCCTTATTTCTAGTTAAAGGAGAAATGTTTAAGTTAGTTAAATGTGGTAGAGTTTCCACACCCTGTTTAAGTTTCCTGTTCTTTGCTTGAGTTTGAGTTTTATGTTTAGACCTTGTTTCCTGCCTCCTCGTGTGTTGACTTAAGTGGCAAATAAAGACTGTACTCCTGCGATTACTTCCTGTTTTGAGTCCTGTTTTGTAACAGTAATAGCTTTTGCTTTGGTATTTGGGTTTTTTTCTATGTGGATTATTTCAGTTGAATGTAAATGTGTGATTCCCCCCTTCACAAAAATTCCATCTGATTAACTGAGTTAACATTCAACTGCACACCTACAGCAGGAGGAAAATCTGTCCATAAACTGCCCCCATCGCTGCATGTTATTAGCTTTGCATAGTAGCAGTAGACATTAATGTACATTAATGAGCATTAATGTAAAGTAAACCAGTAACCATGATATGTGAGAACCATGTTCCCACTTTATTTGTCCTAATGCTAATCGAGTGTCCCCCAGGCTAACAGTAACATCAAGCACAAGGGACATAACTGTTTGTACCGTTGTGTAGTGTCATTAACATTAGGTAAAAATTATCTATTTTTTTGAATGATTACAGAGGCAGGCTCTAGTTTATAGAAAATCTGCCCTTGTTTCTGTATCTTATCCAGAAAGGGCCAGAGTACAGGTTTTCATTCCAACCAAGCAGAAGCCACACCTGGGTCTATTGAAAGCCAAGATCAACTGTTTAATCAGCTAGAATCAGGTGTGACTCCTGCTTGATTGGAATGAAAACCTGCACTAATACCGCCCTTGTTTTAGATCAGTGGTCACCAACCCTGTTCCTGTAGATCTACCTTCCTGAATAATGTGTAAAAAAAAACCTTTATCCATCTTTCATCCGCATTAAACAACACTATCTTTTGTTTCTACAGACTCTATCCAGACATTCTAAGTTCTTTTTTTCAGCCTGAAGCAGTGTTTTCAAAATGTTTTGAAAAACAATAGTGTTTGAAACTCCATATGTGTTCATTTTCTATTCTGTTTTCAATATGTCTTGTTAGATTTAACTTGTGTTGTCTAGTTGTATATTTGAGTTTGTGTTCTTTTTTGCCCATGCTTAACATGTTTTGGATTGTGTACTTCCCTGAGCTTCTTACAGTTTAGTGTACTACTACAGTAAAATGCGAATCTTAAAGTAAAACCTTCAGTTATTTTTGTAATTCAAATGTACATTGCAATGCAATTAAACTTTTATACTCTAGAAAAATGTAAACATAAATATGAAATTATAAATGAAAAAAGGTTTGCCATGTGTCAGTTTTTGGTACTTTTTGTTTTTGATCATTTTTGTTGACTTCAAATCCATAGCTGTGTCTGAAAGAAATAAATTGCTTATCATTTACCTTTTTATCATTTAATCAATATAAACATGAATACCAGCAACATTCCAGCAGGAACGTTTCAGGACGTTTGCATAGAGATAAAATGGAAAGTTCCCTTAATATTTTCTTTAATGTTCCATAACAAAAAAAAAAAAAAAAAAAAAACATTCTTAAAGCATTTTAAAAGACTGGATGTTTCGAACGTTCAGAGAACATCCAGAAATAATGTTTTCATAACTTAATGGGAATGTAGTTATATAATAAAACATTCTTAGACCTTATTTTTTTGTTAGCTGGGAAGTCCATGGTGATGAACAATCCATTGTGCAAATTCAAATGTCCTTATCCACAGGACAAATATTTACACTGCTCGTACCAGGAGTGGTTCACTCCAGTTAAATCACATTCACCACAAATTTGTTTAAATTCAGCTATACACCATGTGTCTCTTTTTCTTGTATTAGTTTTTTAATTTATTTTATTAATGTGACAGTCACTGTACTCACTTTCTGGAAGTTGTTCAATTCTAGTAACGCCATGGCCAGACTCCAAGTCAAATTCTGGACCGTGTCTCCCTCTAGGCTGTTCCCTGGGGATCAGCAGTTACAGCATGCTTCATTTAAAGCATATATACAGTCCCCTCTGAAAGTATTGGAACAGCAAGGCCAATTCTATTGTTCTCACTATACACTGAAGACATTTGGGTTTGAATGATGAGATGACTGATTAGAATTCCAGCTTTCATTCCCTCATATTTACATCTAGATGTGTTAAACAACTTAGAACATGGCACTTTTTGTTTGAACCCATCAATTTTTTTCAAGTTATATTCAAAAATATTGGAACATGTGACTGATGCGTGTTTCTTGCTGCTCAGGTGTGGCCTGTTAAATTGATCGTTTAAAGAATTAAAAGCTCTGAACACCTACTCTTTGTTTGCGCCTAGGTTTTGACTGCGAAGACTGCATTTGTTGTTAAATAGGATAAACCAACATGAAAACCAGAGAGCTGTCTAAATCTCTGTAAAGCAAGCCATTTTGAATGGCTTTTGAATTCAAGCCTTTTGAATTTCTCCAATTTAGAGAGTCTCATATTCATATTTTGATCTCCAACCTAAATACCTTCAATATATAACGAAAACAATAGAATTAGCCTTGCTGTTCCAGAACATTTGGAGAGAACTTTCTCTCTCTATCCTTCTCTCTCTCTCTCTCTGCATGTATGTCTATATATATGTATATATATATACACACACACACATACATGCAATTTTTTGCAATGCAATTTTTTCAATATATATGAATATCAAAATGCTGTTCAATTATTCTTGTGGCTCTGTCTACTAATCATCTGAGCTAATTTTGGTAAGAATTGGATAAAATGATCATGTGGAGAGTAATCTGATGAACTAAATTTCTTTTCTCTAGGACAAAATATTCACCAGTTATAGCTATTTGAAATGTGAATATTTGAACTAGTGGTGGCACTATAGAGTTGGTCCTAGAGACCCCATAATTGGTCCAGATACTAGTCATGGTCATATCTATGAGTGTGCCAAATTTAATAATTTTTCTACTTACGGTTCATATGGCTGCCATAGCCTCCCATTGAGGAAGAAGAACGAGAAGATGCAGAATAATAATAAGAAAACGAATCGATGCAGTAGGTGCCTATGCAACTTCGGTGCTTGGCCGATAATGATAATAATAATAATAATAACAATAAGAAGAAGGGGAAGAAGAAGAAGCAGAAGAAGAAAACTAACAGATACAATAGGGGCTGTAGCCCATTGAGGTCTTGGCCCCTAATAAATATAGCTGCAAACAGCAATTCCAGGGCCAAGCAATCCAAAGGCAAAGTGAGGACATAAGCAAGCATGATCTTAGCTTGTTCATGATTTTATGATAAACTGTTCAGAAGTTATAAACAACATAACTCTTTTGTCTTTGTTGAATTCATTCACTTATTTTTTGAGAACAGTCAGAAGAATTATTGGAAGAACCATCTAGGACGAGTTCGAAAAAGTATGTTTTTTAAAAAATTCAAAATGGTGAAAAAATTTTCATGATGGAAAATGATGTCATAGGGTGCACTTGAATCGTCTTTAGCCAAGGAATCAGAAGATAAAAGAATTTTGTTTCTATTAAAAATTGTTTCTATTAAAAGTTATTAGCAGAAACGTAAGTGAAATTTTGAAGAGTTGGTGGCGCTAAAGGGATTGAGTTAGAGACTCCAAAATTGCTGTGCTTAATGGTCAGACTCTCCTCTATCAGTCTGCCAAAATTTCACAACTTTTTACCCTACGGTTCTATGGGCTGCCATAGACTTCCAGAGCCGTAGAAGAAGAATAAATATAGCAGCAATTAAGGGGCCAAGCACTAAAAAGGCTAAATGAGGAGCTAAATAAGCATGGCAGGGAGCATCAAGACCAACTGTAAAAAAGAGCAATTTGAGACATTTGTATATTATTTTAGGCAAAATGGTTGAACATCCATAAATTAAATAAATTGTTATGACTTAATAACTATCATATTTGACCAATAGGTGGTGCTGTGATGAAATTTATGTGATGTGGTCAGTGTGGGGTCACAATGACACACACAAAGTTTGGTGTCAATATTCCAAAGGCTTGCAAAGAGCCTCTAAATACCTTTGGCATTATGCCATCAAAGTTGTTAATGCATTAAACAATAACAGTTAAGTATATGAACACAAAATTCATAACTTTTTGCCTGTATGGTCTGAAGATGATCTGAAACGAATTTGGTGAAAATCGGGCCAACGTTCTAGAAGGAGTTCAAAAAAGAATCTTTTCAACACAATTCAAAACGGCAGACAGCAAATTTGATTGACCATGACATAATTTATATCATTGTTCTCGGCATGACTCAAGGAATCTATCAAGTCCAGTGTCATTAAGTAATCAAAATGATATTAGCATTTTCGAAATTGCATTATAATTGTTTCAAATACACAGCAACTACCCTCAAGTTATGATAGAAATGACAGGTACTAATTTTAGTCAGAATGCACAATGGAGATATAGCCTCACATCCATTTTGGCGTGCTCACTGTCAGATTTGTTTGTGCGTTGTTCGAGAACGGTTTGGTCTCTCAAAAAGCTTTTGATAAGTTTTTTCCTAACATCGTGTGAAGATGATGTCTTTCGAATTTTGTGAAAATCGAACAAATTGTCTAGGAGGAATTCAAAAAAGTAGATTTTTAAAGAAAATCAAAATGGCGGACAGGAAGTTTGGCCGACTATGGCAGATTGGTAACTATGCTCTCAGCATGACCCAAGGAATGTAATAAAACCAGTTTCATTACAATAGGCAAAATTAATAAAAAGCAATTAGAATTTTTAGAAATTTCATTATAATTCTTGACCAAAAGATGGTACTGCTCCGAAACTCAAGTACCTTCAGGGTATGGTGTCAAAAACACTTACCAAGTTTCATAACGATATGCTAAGGCGTTCGTAAAATATAGCATTTTATGACAAATTTCAAAATGGATAATATGGGAAAATTGGGTATCCTTCGACTTGACATTCTGCACCAAAGCTAATGAGATGAGTTTTGTGATAAATGGCCAAACCGTTCAGAAGTTATAAGCAAAAATGTCAATTTTTCATATCTCCTGACCACTAAGTGGCACTGTGCCAAAACACTGCCCATAGCCTCAGGTCATGCTTGTGATGACATGTACCAAGATTCGTCTCAATATGCTAAAGCATTACAGAAATATAGCCATGCATCCAATTTGGCATGCTCCCCGTCGAATTTGTTCACCCAATTTTCGAGAACGGTTGTGTATATCAACTTATATATTATATAATATAACTTTTTGCCATAATGGTCTGAAGATGATCTGAGCCAATTAGGTAAAAATCGAAAGAACCATCTAGGATGAGTTCCAAAAGTAAGTTTTTCAGAAAATTCAAAAATTTTCATCACAGAAAATGACATCATAGGGTGCATTCGAATCATCTTGAGCCTAGGAATAAGAGGAGAAATTAGAATTTAGTTTCTAGGACTCATGGTTCAACAGTTATTAACATAAATGTGAGTGCAAATGTGGACAGTTGGTAGCACTACAGAGATTGAGTTAGAGACTCCAAATTTGCTGTAATAACACATACAACTGTCCTCTATCTGTGTGCCAAATTTCATAACTTTCCCACAAGCAGTTCTATGGGCTCCCATAGACATCCAGAGTGGAATAATAATAACAAATATAGCTGCAAGCTGCAATTATCGGGGTTCAAGCCTTTAAAGATGTTAAATGATATTATTTCATATTGTGCAATCCTATAAGCACCTAAATCAAAGAATAACCAATATAGTTTTAAGAAATATCCTTCATTAAACTTGTCTAATAGCTGCGGAACATTGCTCAACCAATGGTGGCCATGTATTTCAAGATAAACAATTTGTTCTGCTATAGCGTACATATGTACCCCAAGTTTAGTGAAAATATCTCATTCCTTTCAAGAGTTATAGCCATTTAAGTAAAAGTGGCCACGATTCTAAGTAGTCCACAATTTGTCCTGCAATAGGATTATTACAGTTGAGCAAAAAACCTAGGACTATTTCGCAAAGCTAGGTTTTTGGAATAATCTCAAATATTTAACGAACGATTTGATTGACATCAGTGGTCCTAGAGGCAAAGTTGTTCAGAATCAGAAGATCTAATGTATGATACAAAGAATATGTGTATATCTGAAACATTGAATGATATTTCAATCATTTACACACCATTTATACAGCCATTTTCAATTTATTTTTTACTATTATAGCACCACCAAGTGGCCAAACTCCCACATTTTTGATAATTGCCTTCAGACTGAGAGCTTACATAAGCTTACCAAGTTTGGTGAAAATTTCTCATTCCATTCAAGAGTTATAGCAATTAAAATAAAAGTGGTCACGCTGACTTGTGCCCCTTCGAGGGTAAATCAAAAGTTTATCTTTTTTTGAGAAATATTGATCTA
The DNA here is from genome assembly GCF_023375685.1 of Ictalurus furcatus. Lineage (NCBI taxonomy): Eukaryota > Metazoa > Chordata > Actinopteri > Siluriformes > Ictaluridae > Ictalurus > Ictalurus furcatus. The sequence continues at coordinate 11,556,230 of NC_071274.1, forward strand.
ACACGTCCAAAGAATTGTCCAGAAATAATTTTATTTCACTTGAGCGAAAAACCTATGACTAGTTCGCAAAAGTAGGTTTTTAACATTATCTGAAATATTTACCAAACAGTTTGACAGACACTAATGGTATTTAGGCAAATATGTTTAGAATGAGAAGACATTTTATTTGATATTTATTACTTGTGTTTGTTCAAAACACTGCGTTAAATACAACCGTTAACATCAACAAAAATCATTATAGTGCCACCTAGAGGCCGATTTTTTAAAAACTTTGCACAAACCTCTTAGACCAAGAGTCAAATGGGTCCACCAAGTTTTGTTCCGATCAGCCATTGGTAACCTTGTCTAATTCCTACTGAAATCTGACAGGATCCAAGTGTTGTCTCAATACGTTAAAGCAATGTGGAGATATAGCATCGCGTTGAATTTGGTGTTCTCTTTGTTAAATTCCTTTGCCCATTTTTCATGAACAGTTGGGTTTATCAAAAAGCTTTTAATAACTTTTTGCCAGCATGGTCTGAAGATGAGGTAAGCCAATTTTGGTGAAAATCGGAAGAAATATCTAGGGCGAGTTAAAAAAATTCAAAATGGTGGAAATATTTTCATGAGATAGAAACACAAAATTTGCTGTATTAACAGATCAGACTGTCCTCTGTCTGTGTGCCAAATTTCATAACTTTCCTGCAAGCAGTTCTATGAGCTGCCATAGACTTGAGCGGAAGGACTTCCTGAGCGGAAGATGAAGAAGAAGAATCATAATTGCCGCAAGCAGCAATAGCAGGGTCAGGCCAATTGTCAGCACCATGAGCAGCAAATGAACAGTGAGTCCAATGAACAGTGCATGATGAGTTAAGTAAACTATCAATCATTAAAAAAAAAAAAACCAAAACATTTATATTAAAAATAACAAAAAAATGTGTCATGTAATATTATAGAAGGAATAATAATATAATAGAAGAAACTCTGGACTACAGTTCCCAGCAGCCACTGCACCACACCATCATTTCACATGACCACCTGCATCTGAACTTCATTCATATTTATAGCCACAGTTTGCACTACACTGGTTGTCTTACGGTGGTCTTATTTTGCCGTTGTTATGTTGCCTCGTGTCTCTGCCTAGATGCCACAGTTTATGTGTTTAATCATTTATGTTGGTACTTTTGTTTTATTTCAATTAAATCTGCACTGGCATTCTACACGCATTCTGTGTTGTGACAAAAAGCTAATTCTTACAATTTTTGTCTCAAAAGAGTGGAATAATTTTTGACTCAAGAGTAGAATAATAATAATAAGAAGAAGAAGAAGAAGAAGAAGAAGAAGAAGAAGATGAAGAAGAAGATGAAGAAGAAGAAGAAGAGGAAGAAAACTAATTAAATCAATAGGGGTCTTTGCCCCTTCTGGGCTTGACCACTAAATATAGATGCAAGCAGCAATTAATTACAATGCCAAGTAAAAAGTGACATTTGTATATGATCTTAGGCAAATGGTTTAAAAGTCATAAGCAATAATCATATAGCAATTGATTGTATTTATCATGTTTGACCAATAGGTGGTGCTGTCACCAAACATGTGTGTTCAGGGTGGGGTGTCAATGCCACACACAAAGTTTCAGTTTCACAAAGTTTCAGCCACAGCCTCAGATTCACTTTGGCATCATGGCATCATTTTTTGTTGATGCATTAAATGAGAATGGTTTGGTCTATTTAAAAGATTTTGGCTGGCATGATTACCTGAATCCAATTTGGTGAAAATCGGGCAAATGGTCTAGGAGGCGTTTGAAAAAGTAGTTTTTCAATGAAATTCAAAATGGCAGACAAAAAGTTCAGCTGACCATGACTTTATTAGTATCATTGTTCTCGGCCTGAGTCACTGAATATAGCAAGACCAGTGTCATGACAATAGGCAAAAGCAATCAAAAGCAATTAGCATTTTTTTCAAATTCCATTATAATTTTTGACCACAAGGTGGCATTCCAAAACAATGCAGATACACTCAAGTCATGATGCCAATGAAAGGTATTAAGTTTGGTCTGAATATTCTAAAACCACTATGGAGATATAGCCTCACATCCATTTCAGCATAATCGCCATTGAATTATTTGAGAATGGTTTGAGAATTTTTTGCCAGCATGGTCTGATGACAATCTCTTATGAATTTTGTCAAAATTGGATGAATGATCTGAGACGAGTTCAAAAAAGTAGGTTTTTAGGAAAATTCAAAATAGAGGACAGGCATTTTAGCCTACCATGGCATAAATGGTATAAATTCTCTGTCATCTCATAATTCATCTCATGACGATGCACAAAAGTAGTCAAAAGCTATTTGTATTTTTTTATTGCATTATAACAAGGTGGTGCTTTCCTGAAACTTTTTGAGTACTTGTGCGGCATGTTGCTGATGACACCTACTAATTTTTGTAACAATGCGCCAAGTCGTTCATAAAATACAATATTTAAGACTCAATTCAAAATAGCCAACCACCAAAATAGCTGACATTCGAAAAATGTAATATTAAACGACTTGTTATGCCCCACTGAATCTGTAGAGACTAGTTTCATGAATTTAGGACAGGCCATTCATAAGTTATAAGCAAAAATTGGCTTTTTGATATCTCATGACCACTAGGCGACACTATTCTGAAACAGTACAAGTACCCTCAAGTCATGATGGCTATGACATACACTAAGTTTGGTATGAGTATGCTAAAGCATTTTTGAGATATAGCCTCCCGTCCATTTGGCATGCTCTCCTCTGGATTTGTTTGCAGGTTGTCTGGGAACACTTTGGTCTTTCAAAAAGCTTTTTATAATTTTTTGCCTGCATAGTCTGAACATGAAGTCTTCACATTTGGTGCTTGGCCCCTAATAATAATAATAATAATAATAATAATAATAATAATAATAATAATAATAAGAGGAAGAAGAAGAAGAAGAAGAAGAAGAAGAAGAAGAAGAAAACTAACGAAAACAATAGGAGTTGTCACCCCTTTGGGGCTTGACCCCTAATAATAATAATAATAATAATAGGAAACTTAATCGATACAATAGGTGCCTATGCACCTTCGGTGCTTACCCCCTAAATATGTCTCATCCAAGTGTGATTCTGTAAGAATCACCTGTATGCCTTCTGTTGTTTATGCCTGTCGAGACCCTCCAGTAAAACCATATAGTGCCACTAAATAGGTTCTTGTCTGTGCTTTCTTGCACTGATTTAGCAAATATCCATAAATTGTTTAAACACATATTACCAATTTATACAGGCTACTCTGTTGTTTTTTCTATACACATATTGAAGAGGTTTTTTTTAAGATCAAAAGATGAATATGAGATGATAGATCAGAATTTCAGCTTTAATATCCAATTATTTACATCTAGATGTGGTAAAGAACTTAGTGGCACCTTTTGTTTGAACCCACCCATTTTTCAAGTGATCAGAAATAGTGGAACATGTGACTGAGAAGTGTTTCTTGTTGCCCGGGTGCACCCTGTTAGATTGATTGTTTAAATAATTAATGGCTCTGAATGTCTACTCTAGGTTTGAGCCCTGAGTTTCACCTGTGAATACTGCATTTGTTGTTAAAAAATATATATACAGTGAGCCTGTAGAGCAGCACTTGCAGTGTCTGATTGCAAGTCCTATGGTACTATTAATACAAGACAATGACCATTCATTCCTCAGAACCATTGTTCATCTACCAAAGAGAAAAGACATGGGAAGCACCCTTGTATATGCAGAGGCTGGCCAACTAGGTGGTGAATGACATAACCATGGCCTATAGAGAATATAAAAAGTCTATACGCCGTGATAAAATGGCAGGTTTTTGTGATGTAAAATAAATAAAAAAATAAAATAATAATAATAAGATAAATCATGTCAGAACTTTTTCCACCCTTAATGTGAAATGTATAAAAAATTATGTGAAAAACAATCAAACATTTTTGGGAAAAATAGGAAAAATGAAAAAATTATAATAACTTAGTTGCATAAGTGTGCACATCCTTTTATAACTGGGGATGTGGCTGTGTTCAGAATAAATCAATCAAATTCAATTTCATGTTCAAAAGTAATTATCATATAGCTGTCAACAATGAAATTATTCTAATTAAACCCAAATAAAGAACAGCTGTTTCTGTAGGATTCTCTTAACATCTTCTTGGTTTAATCCTAATGCTGAAGCCATGGTCCACAAAGAGCTTACAAAGCATGCATGGTATCTCACTTGTTGAATCAATCAGGAATCAATCAGCAGAGGACTATAAAAGAATATCCAAAACATTAGATTAGATTACATTAGATGTACTATGGCGCCCTGAAGGCCATCATCAACAAACAGAGAAAATGGAGCACCACACTGACATCACCAAGAACAGGATGTCCCTCCAAAACTTATAAAAGGACAAGACAAAAACTTACAAGGGAGGCTGCCAAGAGAGCAATGCCAACATTAAAGGAGCTGCAGGAATATCTGACAAGTACTGATTACTTCTCTACATCTGACAACAATCTATCGTGTTCTTTACATGTCTGGGCTATGGGGTAAGGTGGCTAGATTGAAGCCCTTTCTCACAGAAAACATCCAAGCCCAACTAAATGTGGTAAAATGTATTATGGTCTGATGAGATGAATTCCAAAAGTTATAATAATTCAATAATTCCAAAAGGTATGTTTGATGCAAAAAAAAGCACATAACCAAAAGAACACCATACCCACAATGAAGCATTCTGGTGGCAGCATCATGCTTTACGGTTGCTTTTTTCAGCCAGGACTGGGGCTTTTATTAAGATGTAGGGAATCATGAATAGCTACAAATACAAGTCAATTTTGGTGCAAAACCTTCAGGTGTCTGATAGTAAGCTGAAGATGAAAAGGAATTTCAGCTTTTAGTATGGCAGTGAGCCAATGCATGCATGGTTTGAATGTTTTTAAATGACCTAGCCAGAGCCCAGACCTGAATCCAACTAAAAATCTGTGGGGTGACCTGAAGCAGGCTGTGCACAGGAGATGCCCTCTCAATTTGATAGGTGTAGAATGTTTTTGGAAGAAATAATGGGAAAACCATGGCCATCCCGATTCTTGAAATCCACACCACAGAAACTGTGGAACCCCCGTGGAACATCTAAGGGATTAGAAGGAGAAATTGTCCTATTACTGTGGCAGCCCTCAGCATCAAGTAGCACACTGCTTCTTTAGGCCATTTACAAGGCCAGTACAGCCGGATTGTCAGCAAGTACCTTCCACCTCTCGCTGCCATATGGTGAGTCACTCCAATTTTTTCTCTCACCAGAATTTTGTACTCCTCATTCAGATAACAGACTCAGAGAATGTCTGTCATGTTACAGCTCTGATTGATTCCAGCGCTGCTGGAAAGTTCATAGACAGCATCCTCACTGAAAAGCTTCAGCTACCAGCTTTGCAACTGCAACACCCTCTCCTTGTCCATGTCAAGACACAAAACTAAACTCTGGTAAGAGCAGAGCTGGAGCTGTTTGCTTTATGACAAACACTTGTTGGGGCACAGGTGTTACAGTTTTAGCAACACACTGCTCCATGGAGCTTGAAATGCTTACGATTAAAGTGCGCCTTTTCTACCTTCCCCGGGAATTTAGCTCAGTCATCCTTACAGTAGTCTACAATCTGCCTTATGCAGACAAAATGAAAGCATTGTATGAACTGTACAACACCATTAATGGACTAGAAGTTGCACAACCTGAGGCTGCTTTCATTGTTGTTGGGTATTTAATAGGGTGAAAGTTCTTCACAAATACTACCAGCACATTAATTTTCCCATATGAAGTGACCAGACCTTAGATCACTGCTATTCAACACTAAAGGACAGTTACTAACCCCTCCCCCACCCTGCCTTCAGCAAAGGTGGCCAAATTAGCATATCGTTGTTACCTGCCTACAGACAATGCCTCAAACAGGAAAAACTGGGTTCTTAGTGTAATTCACAATTGAAGCGTGCAGTAACAGTGGAGATTCACAAGTGATGCAAATGGATACATGGTGTTCACATGAAGGGCACATTATTTCACACACCACACTGCCCAATGTTCTTATTTCAGATGTGCTTGCAAAAAATTAAACAGGGATATTGGTCTCCATATCTACAAGTGATGAATTTTTATCAACCTGTGAAATTTATGCCTGAAAAAATGTTAGGAAAGGAACCTCAACACCAATAGTCTTCATAATGTTACCAGAAGGACCATTCAGACACCTGGTAATAGATTATGTGGACATGATAAAGCGAGTACAAGGCAAAAGATACATGCTGGTGATAATAGACAGATTCAGCAGATGGGTAGAAACAATTTCATCAGCAGACCAGGCTGCAGGAACAGTAATGACATTTTTGATAAGTGAAGTAATCCCTAGATTTGGTATTCCTACAGAAATCAGTTCTGACAATAGTTCAGTGATTGTTCACAGAACAGTGAAGAAAGTAATGCAACAACTAAGAATAAAACAAAGACTGGGATGTGTTTATCACCCTCAATCACAAGGAATTGTGGAAAGGGTGAATGGTACCCTCGAGGCTAAACTCAACAAGAAATGTGCTAGCACTAATCTCAACCTATTGCAGCTGATCCCACAGACCCAGGCTGCCCCACCAGCCTCCAAGTAGACCTTCTCACTGTAAAATACTGTAAACTGTAAAATAGAACAAGTTGAGAGTTCCATCAAAGGGATCCCAAGAAATTCAACAAAACTTCAAAATGTGCTCAACTCATTACACTTAAGTCAATCATAGAAAACACAAAATTTTGCCTATGATATAAAAATGCACAAAACTCTTATCGTACCAGTTAATTCATCAGATCCTAGATGGGCTGATATGGGGAAGCCTGTAGACCTTCTGGTAGCGACCCACTTCTGAACATATTTTGTGGGGTCCTAAAAGGTAAGCAGAGGTCCAATCATTTTAATGAACATTAGAGCAGAGACATTTTCTGTTTTCAGTTGTAATGGTGTCACAACTGTATTCATTTCTGAAAAACCTTTCTCACACTCTGCACTGCTCACAGCAATTGTCGCCACTGCATATTTAAGCTTCAGAAGGGACTTGTGCATTAATACACTGGCATTCTCCTTATAAGCCGTATAACTTTATTTAACAACAGAGAATCCTATTTTCAAATGATCACAGTTCTCTCACTTCATCTTCCCAATCCATTAAAGGTAGAGGGCTTGGCCATGTGTTTTTATCCAACACACTGATTTTATGTTATAGTGATTCCTCTTCATTTGTGACCATCCTTGCATGCTTTTGCATAGTGCTTCAGTTGATTTACATACTAATGATTCCATCTGCAGTTGTTCTCTCTAGGTCAAGAAGATCTAAGAAGAAGGTCAGTGGCTCTGAGCTATTAAGTGATATTCTGAGGTACACAATTAGACAAGACTTCTTGTTTAATAAGGTGCTTTCATCCACAATAACAGTCAGCGTTTCTCAAGTCACCCTGATGCTTGCCAATAATGCTTGCCTTTGGTTATAAAATGCACAATGTCTGTACATGTGACATTTGAGTGAAGAACACGGCCAACATTCACACTATTTATCATCTGAAGGTCTATTATTCATGGATAATCAGAGTAAGGTTGGTTATTTCTTGCAATATAGTATGCTGTTCTGAAGACGTTGTGGGTTGAAGATAAAATGTCACTTGGTGTTTTCAGAAAGCTTAATTATAGAGCTTTCTCACCTTGTTTTTTCACAATGTCTTCTGCTAATTTATGATTGTGTGACAAACTATGTTCATTAAGTTTTTTCTCAATGATTTCTGGGTGGATGTTCCAAAAGATTCACTTTTATAATTTATGACGTTTCTAATCAGTATGTTATGGAATAATGATTATGATGTTGAATGTCTATTGTAGACAATGTCTATTGTAAAAAGCGCTATACAAATAAAATTGAATTGAATTGAATTGAATGTTATCTTTAAGGATTAAAAGGAAGGAATGCTGGAAAATTTTCTATTATGCTGAACCTTATAAGAAAACATACATACATACATATATATATATATATATATATATATATATATATATATATATATATATATATATATATATATATATATATATATATGATATATATAAGTATGAAGTATGAAGTATGTATATATAAGTATGAAGTATGAAGAACCTTGATGAGCCATGTCCTGGGTGTAAGTGCCAGCCTAACCTCTCCCCAAGGATGACCTTCTACAATATGAAAGTATCTGGGTTGAAGAATAACATAACTACTGCAGGATAATCATCCTACAAGAGAAAGAGACTCTATGTTTTTATTATTTTATATTAATTTGATTCTGCTTGATCACTATTGTGTTCTACATAACCATGACAATCACAGGCAAGCACTGAACCAAATGCATGCTCATGCTTGTAACCCAATGTTTAGTCTTTTTGAATATACAGTGCAGTGAAAAAGTATTTGATTTCTTCTGTTTTTTTGCATATCTCATACTAAATTGTTTCAGAAATTGAAACAAAATCTAAGATAAAACAAAGGCAACCTGAGTAAACACAAAATACAGTTATTTATTGAAGCAAAAAAGTTGTGCAATACCAACTGGGCCATTGTGAAAATGTATTTCCCCAAATCTATGAAGCTGCATTATGCATAATGGGGTTCAGCTGGACTAGATGCAACCAGGCCTGATTACTGCCAGCCCTGTTCAATCAAATCAACACTTAAATACAACTTTTTCAGCAGAATGAAGTTAACCCTTAAACACATGCCTTGGGTCATTAGGGACCCCAGACGTCATCCAGTACCATCCCCCTCATTAATTTTTTCCACATTAGATCTCCACTGACACGTCCTGGAGGCTGAGACAGAAGCAAGTGCAGGTTAGGTAGTTTAATACAATAGTCCAAAGGATAAGGCAGAAGACAATAATCATGTACAGACAACGGTCAGTCGAACAGGCAAACAGTCCAAACTAGGCAAAGCAAAGAGGCAAGGTCGTAAACAAGAACAAGGTCAAAACCAGAATAAACAAACATGGTATCAAGGCTTGGTAATGAGAGAGACAGAAGGCAACTGTCCATGGCCGCCATGTTTGTACACCGAAGTGCAGGATGGGAAATGTAGTCACTGGAGCCAACACTCCCCGGTCGTCCTGGCACTTTGGGCAAAATTTTCTCACAGCCCCTCAGGTTACAATGCAGGCATTGTCCAACATGTAGCAGGTTCCTAAAGGAGCTGAGAAGCAGACATGAGGCTGGGGCTGGTGCACCGGGGTCTTTAGGCATAACCCAGGCTTGGGAATTTGCGTTGTCAGTTTTAGTTGGGGGCTTGACTTGGTGGGCCGTCTCATCGTCCTTTCTTGAGTGTGGAGCGATGTCCTCAGCGGCGCACAAAGGCAGAGCGTCGTTCTCCAATGACTCTGCAGTCTGAACTTGGTTGGTCGTGACGTCGGCTTCAGGCGTGAGCAGAACTTGGTTGGTCGTGACGTCGGCTTCAGGAATGAGCAGAGCTTGATTGCCCGTATCAGCCGGCTTCAGGCGTGAACATGGTTTGAGAGGCCGCTTCTTCAACCTCAGACAGGAACGTGTCTTGGGAGGCCGCCTCTTCGACCGCGGACAGGAACGTGTCTTGGGAGGCCGCCGCTTCGACCTCGGACAGGAATGTGTCTTTGGAGGCTGCCGCTTCGACCTCAGACAGGAACGTGTCTTGGGAGGATGCCTCTTCGACCTTGGACAGGAACTTGACTGGAGCTCTGGAGATGAGGTCACCATGTTGACCTCCGGCTGGACCTTGGCAGGTCTGACCACCTCGTGGGTCTCAGGTTGGAGCTTTGGAGATGAGGTCGCCACGTTGACCTCTGGCTGGAGCTCTGCAGGTGAGACCACCTCGTGGGTCTCAGGTTGGAGCTCTGGGGAAGAGGTTGGCAGGTTGGCCTCCGGCTGGAGCTTGGCGGGTGAGACCACCACATGGGTCTCAGGTTGGAGCTCTGGGGATGAGGTCGCCACGTTGACCTCTGGCTGGAGCTCTGCAGGTGAGACCACCTCATGGGTCTCAGGTTGGAGCTCTGGGGAGGAGGTTGGCAGGTTGACCTCCGGCTGGAGCTTGGCGGGTGAGACCACCACATGGGTCTCAGGTTGGAGCTCTGGGGATGAGGTCGCCACGTTCACCTCCAGCTGGAGCTCTGCAGGTGAGACCACCTCATGGGTCTCAGGTTGGAGCTCTGGGGAGGAGGTTGGCAGGTTGACCTCCGGCTGGAGCTTGGCGGGTGAGACCACCACATGGGTCTCAGGTTGGAGCTCTGGGGATGAGGTCGCCACGTTCACCTCCAGCTGGAGCTCTGCGGGTGAGACCACTACGTGGGTCTCAGGCTGGAGCTCTGCCCTTGCTCTCTTATGGAGCCATTTGTGGGCACAACAGCTTCCCTTGAAACATTCCTGAGAGCAGAAATATGATCCGGGTATCACAAAAGTTTACTACAGGTGGGACACTGTAGCTGGGCTTCTTAACAGCAGCCCTCGGTCTTGCAGGTCTGTCTCATCCCCGCCACTGCCCTGTCGGCCAGGGACTGAAGCTGAGCTGTAGAGAACCTCCTGTTGGCCAGCTCCCTCTCGTAATATGAGGTGAAAGTCTGAGAGGGTTCATCCATTAGGCTGGGCCTTCCTAACATTTTCTCCAGGTCAGGTTTGAGCCAACTGGCTTACTTGGCTAAGCTCGCTGGACCCTAGTAATCAGGAACTCGGCCCAACTGCGACCAGTGAGTCGGGACAGCTTGAACCCAGCCACTGCTTCTCTGTGGGCTTGGGGAAATAAAACTGGCATTGGAGTAGATAACTTTCAGGATATACCTCAAAGTCATCAAAGGAAGTTGGAACTTCCAGGCGGGACGTTCTTCTGCTGCTTCCATGTTGTAGGCAAAGTATTCTGTCACGTAATGGAGACTGAGACAGAAGCAAGTGCAGGTTAGGTAGTTTAATACAATAGTCCAAAGGAAAGGCAGGAGACAATCATGAACAGGCAAGGGTTAATCGAACAGGCAAACAGTTCACACTAGGCAAGGCAAAGAAGCAAGGTCGTAAACAAGAACAAGGTCAAAACCAGTATAAACAACCACGGTATCAAGGTTGGGTAACGACAGAGACAGGGACAGGAACTGAGCATATACTTTGCTTTATACTTTGGGAAATCGTGTAAGTATATTTTATGCGCGACAATACTGAATCTCTTTTTCTAGTTTCCCAATTTACTTTTATTCCTCAAGGTGGATGTTTGGCTTGGTAAACAATGGTAATATAATGTGTCAATCACAATTACCCCAGATATAAAAGAAACGTTAGAAAACTTGACATGGCTCAGCAATTTACTGCAGAACAAGTTTCTAATCAAATATTAGCGTAGTTTGACGTTGGATCTGATGATGAAGCTGTCAGGAAACAAACTATTGTGTAGTCGCCTATTGAGAATAACATATCGAATGATCTGGATGCTGAATATGAGCCAGATGCTGATATTACCAGGTGAAGCACAGATGGTGCCATATTTGCATAATATTACTTGATAATATTGTTTTTAGACATGAAAATTGTACATTATAAAATTACTTGTACATTATAATAATTACGAAAATATGAAAGATTGTAATGATTTTAATTTTGTTTGGTGACTGAAACGATTGAATGAAAATGCTACAATATATTCACTATTTTAGTACACATATATTTTTTTCATCTGTTTAATGACATAAAATGTCAATATAACGAAATTGTATTTTATTATTTTGTAATTGTTAATAAAATATTAGGACAGTTTGTTATACTATTGGGGCAGTTTAGAGTTCCATCCGCATTAGATATATAGTCTGGGTCGCTAACGACCCGAATATGTAATAATGATTGGTGAAACGTATGCATTTAAGGGTTAAAAGGTTAAAAGGTTTTAGCCAGCAAAACACTGGGCCAAAATCGAAAGAAATTCCACAACTGATGAGGAAGGAGGTGATTGAAATACATCAGGCTGGGAATGTCATAGTCCAGCCAGATCCCATCTACTTCCCTGTGTTCCAGTGTGGTCTCTCTCTCTTGCTTCTCTCTCTCTGTCTCTCTGTGTGTGTGTGTGTGTGTGTGTGTGTGTGTGTGTGTGTGTGTGTGTGTGTGTGGGCATGTGGTTCTGAGTCTTGCACTCCAGTTCACTCCTTGCTTGATTGAAAATCTCACCTGGTTCTCATCTACTCACCCAGTCTGCAACATTTATGAGCCCCGTTTTTCAGCCACTCATTGCCAGATCATTCCGGCTTCAGTGCGGTTCACTTCCGGCCTTCCTCACGTCAGTTTTCATGCTATGTCCAGTGTTTTCGTTGTCAAGTTTTCCTCTACCTGAAAATCCTAAAGGAGAATGTCCAGTCTTCAGGGTAAAAATTTTAACTCAGGCGCAACTGGATTATGCATCAAGACAATAATCCAAAGCATAGGAGTAAATCCTAGTTTTAGAAGTAAATGAAAGACTGATCTCCAGTTATCGGAAGCATTTGCTTGCAGTTATTGCTGCTAAAGTTAGCATAACCAGATGTTAAGTTTAAGGGGGCAGATAGGATCTTTTACTCCTTTCTAGTCAAGTGTGGAGGGACATGCTTGGTCTTGATGCTCCACTAGAGAGCTGTTTCAGAATTTGTTCCTTGGAAAGAGGACTTGGTCCTTGGGATTAGTCACTAGTTAGTATAAATTGAAGGGACTACTGGATTGTAAAGCTGCTCTCTTTAGGAGGTACTTTCCCAAAAGGGGGAATATATATGGAATATTTTAACACAATTTTAAATCAAGTATAATTCACTCATGTATAACCAATGTATAAGGTGTGAAAGAATATCAACATGTGATTAATCCAGCTCATCACTGGAAACAAAATCCTGGCTTTGCAGGACATTTACTAAACATCCTGTTTGAGTAAAGCCCAATATCATTAAGGACTGCATTCACCCTGCTCATTTTATGTTTGTGAAACTGCCATCTCGTAGATGATTCCATTGCATCCAATCACGGACAACCAGACTGAAGAATATATTTTCAAGCCATCAGACTATTTAACAGCCAGTAGTCCTTCATTTAGCACTGTGAACTTTATTACTGCCACTCCCATAGACTTAGATATTTACTATTCACATTTACCATTTCATATTTATTGTAGTTGTATTTACTGTTCTGCCTTCTTTAATAACACATCACTTTTATTCTGCCATTGAAAAAATTCAATAGCACATATCACTTTTACTCTGCCATTGTTATAATTTAATAGCACATGTCACTTTACTCTGTCATTGTAAATCACTGACTCATTTGCCATCACATCACAGCATCATCTTAGCCTTAATGTCCAATATGTGTTTGTTCATGTCAGTAAGTGTTTGTACTGTCATTGTTTAAATCTGAGCCTCGTCACAAGCATTACAATGCCCAGCATACCCAGCGTAACTGCAAATGACAAATAAATGACTCCTGACTCTTGAGATGTAGTATAACACTCAATCTGTCACATATATAAATGAGGGGAATCCATCCACCCAAGGGTGAAGATCAAGTGTATTTATGAAATTGTAATTCAATGACAAACAAGTTAGCCATATATACATATACACAGGGTTGGGAGGGTTACTTTAAAAATGTATTCTGTTACAGTTACAAATTACTTGAAGAGGCACATCAGCCATGCCATCCCAACATTGTCCAGTGCTTTCAACATCTCTGGATGAATCTCATCTACCCCTGCAGATTTACCCCTGTGGAGACCCTTGATCGCCGCAGCAACCTCAGCTACAGTGATAGATACAATCTCGCCGGAGCTATCCAGAACTTCCTCCTGCACGGAGGATGTGACCACCGGGTTGAGGAGTTCCTCAAAGTGTTCTTTCCACCTCTCAATGATCTCCCAGTAGTGCACAGTTTTCCCCCAAACTTGCTGAGAACAGCTTGGGCGATATTCCGCTGTCCCCTCCTAAGGTGCTGAATGGTTTGCCAGAACAACTTTGAAGCAATCCAATAGTAATTCTTCATGGCCTCTCCAAACTTCTCCCATACCCGAGCTTTCGCTTTGGTGACCTCCCCTGCTGCAGCCCTCTTGGCCAACCAGTACCTCTCAATCAACTCCAGAAACCTATACGCAAGCATTGCCTGGAAGGCCTCCTTCTTCAACTTCAACACCGGTGTTCACCAGCGGGTCCTGTGGTTGCCTCCTTGACAGGCACCAACCACCTTCATACCACAGCAGGCTGCCTTCACAACTGAGGTCTTGAACAAGGTCCATTTGTACTCAATGTCCTTGGCCTCACTCGGGATACAGGAGAATATTGTCCTCACTACATCATCAGCCAGACGTTCCCAGCAGACCCTCACTGCTTGTTTGTGTCTCCTGGGTCTATCCGGCCGGCATTCCATTCATCGGCTCCAACTCACCACCAAGTGGTGATCAGCTCTTCACCTGAGTGTCCAAAACGTACTGCCTTAGGTCCAATGATGCAACTATAAAGTCAATCATCGACCTTTGGCCCAATGTGCTCTGGTACCAACTACACTTATGAGCATCCTTGTGCTTGAACACGGTGTTTGTTATGGAAAAGCCATGACTAGCACAGATGTCCAATAACAATTCACTGCTCAGGTTCAGATCGGAGTTAACCTTTTGGAGTTAACCAATAAACCTTTAAGATCTGTTTTGCCAAATTTCTACATTTTACATTTGTACTTAAAATGTTTTTACAACATGACTTTGTACTGTGTTCTTTTCTTTAATAAACATTGAAAATTATTTTTAAATCATAAAACCACAAAGATTACATTCAGGTGATCATTCATGAAATGTTTTTAAAATAGGTATTTATAAAAATTTAACTTCCAGAATCTTTGATACCCTTCATGAAAATGAAATAAAATGAATAATTTAAAAAGAATAACATTCAATAAGTGATATTTTGAGTTTTGAAGTTTAAATAGTCTATTTTATTCTAGAAACTGGTTTAAAAATTATTGATACTCTTAAAGAATAAGAGCAATTAGACTATTACTGCAATGTCTACCAAGCATAGAGACACATAAAATGCAGAACATATTAAGCTCCTTTACAATATAGTCTTATAGCCCCACAACCACCAACCAGAACGGCCCCAAAACTTCATTGTGACAGCAGGGCCATGATCAATCTTTGGCTGTGTATGAGAGAGGAGACTGAATTTGGTTGCGGTCAGGTGACTGACTTGGCCATTTAAGAACATTCCATTTCTTTACCTTAAGAAGCTCTTGGGTTGCTTTGGTGCTCTGTTTTGAGTTATTTATCAGTACAGTGAAGCACTGTGCTATCAGTTTTGCAGAATTTGACTGAATCTGAGCAGAAAGTATAGCTCTATACACTTCTGAATATATCCTGCTGTTTATATCAGCAGTCACATAATCAATAAACACCAGTGACCCAGTTCCATCGGCCATGCATGGCCATACATGCCCATGCCATAACTCCATCTCCATATGTTTGACACATGATGTGGTATGCATTGGGTCATGAGCCCTTCCTTTCCTTCTCCATACTCTTCTCTTCCTATTATTCTGGTAGAAGTTAATCTAGCATCAGAACTGGGCAGGCTTTATTTAAAGGATTTTACAAAGTCTGATCTGGCCTTTCTGTTCTTGAGTGTTACCAGTGGTTTGCATCTTGAGGTAAACCATCTATATTTACGATTATGAAGATGTTTTTTGATTGTAGACTTTGACAATGATATGCCTACCTCCTCGAGAGTGTTCTTGACTGGTCTAGATGTTGTGAAGGAGTTCATTTTCACGAAGGAAAGAATTTGGTGATCATCCACTTTAATTGTCTTCTGTGGCCTTCCAGGCCTTTTGGTGTTGTTGAGCTCACTAGTGCATTCCTTCTTTTTAAGAATGTACCAAATTGTTGATTTGGCCACTCCTAAAGTTTCTGCTATCTCTCTGATTGGTCTGTTTTGTGTTTTCAGCCTAATGATGGCCTTCTTCACTAGCATTGACACCTCTTTGCACGGCATAGTGTGAGTTCCCATGAACAGCTACCAAATGCAAATTTTACACTTCAACTCCAGACCTGTTATAATAACAACAACAACAACAACAACAACAATAATAATAATGATAATAATAATAATAATAATAATAATAATAATAATAATAATATTAATAATAATAATAATAATAATAATAATAATTCCTTACATTTGTATAGCACTTATCTAGACACTCAAAGCGCTTTATATTGTATGGGGGGAATCTCCTCAACCACCACTAGTGTGTAGCATCCACCTGGTTATCTCCACCTGGTTAATAAATAGGCAACACTTGGCCATGAAACTTGTCCAATTACTTTTGAGCCTATGAAAATGGAGGCACTATGTAAAAAATGGCTGTAATTCCTAAACAGTTGAATAAAAATAAAAATGCAATATTTTTGTTAAATCCCTTGAATTAAAGCTAAAAGTCTACACTTCAATCACATCTTGATTGCTTTATTTCAAATTGTGTTGCTGTACAGAGGCAAAATTATGAATATTGTGTCATCGTGCAAATACTTATGGACCTGAATGTATATGCCTGTGTTTTTTCCCTTAGGCTTCCCTGACTGAGACGGAACCTACCTCATACCAATGAATATTCAAGGGGGTACAAATCAGGCCTTGCTGAATTGAGATAGTTAGTACCTGCCTCACCCTTGCATCATTTTGCGGACTAATTGGCTTGGGTTTAATGAAATATAAAAAGCCATGATTACAGATGGGTCCTACCACAATGTAGCAAGGTGTGGGTTTTGTGGCACTGACTGGGGAGACGGTGCCAGGGCCATCAATGGCTACTTTGTGTCACAGTGACTCAGGGGAGAGGATGGACTCCTCCATAGTGATTCCTCTTGCATATCACGTATTCTTCCTAAGGCCGAGCACTGCATGCCATGGCTCTCAGCGCAAATTTCAGCTCTCAGCTCTATGGTACCTACTTCCGGGTTGTCATGTTTGTTTACATTGCCACATGCATTTTGATTTGGTTTGTGTCTTGTCTCTGCCCATATCTTGTCATTGATGGTCTCCCTAGTGTGTCATTATTACTTTTTTAAAATTATTTTTATTGGTATCTCATGACAGAGGCCGATGAGGCTGCCTCCAAAGCCAAGCTCTCACCAGAGGCCAAAGAGGCAGCCTCCCAAGACAAGGTCATGACAAAGGCTGACGGAGCAGCCTCCAAAACCAAGCTCATGACAGAGGCCAACAGGGCAGCCATCCAAGCCAAGCTCATGCCAGAGGCCAATAGGGCAGTCTCCCATGTCCACCCCACTCGGCCACTAGATCCCGTTAAGGATGTCGTTGCACTGCCACCAGACTCTGGCTAGGATGTTATCGCTCTGCCACCTGGTTCCTACCATTCGGTCCTATGTCTGCACCTCTGCTCCTCTGGGAAGATCAGAAACTACCCAATAGCTGCTCCCAAAGAGCCACGGGGAAATGCTTTTATTTAGCAGGCCTTTGCAGCAATGTATGCAGGTGTTGTGTGTATGCAGATGGATTGGTATGGAACTCACTTGGTCATTAGGGTGGAGTGCATGAGGATATTGCTTTGTTTTAGTTTTGGTGGATTATGCAATGTAATTTCCAGAAGCAGTGCCGCTTCACAGCATCTAAGCATGTAGTGTTGCTGAGGCACTCTTATGCATAATCTCCTGAGTTGGAAAGCTGAATGAGATTCAGACTGCATTGATGTCATGCACACTATGCGAGCAATATAAATTGATTAAAAAGTAAATAGATTTGCACCAGTGTTTGCCATCCTCAAACGGGTGGACTGGTCAAATGATCAGACAGTCAAAAATATCATTCATAAGTTCATTCAAAATAAGCCCTTGTTGTTTGCAGCACAAGAGGTCTGCAAGCCTCTTGTATGAAACTACTGTAGAGTGGCAATCCGCAGGGCATGCTAGGTGTCATTAAAGAAAATTGGGAGGAGGAACCTTCGAATAGTTAAAATTAAATTCAGTACATTCTGGATCTGAGAGTGAATCTCCACACATTAGGTCAGCTAACACAGGAGAATTGTGTCAGTCTCAGCTGGAGATGGGAAATTGGGTACTTGCATTACCACCCATATCAAGTTCCAAATTACTTGCCAAGTGGCACGGACCTTTGAGGTCACACAACAAGGGGGGTAAGTCAACTATGAGGTCCATCCCTCAGACTGATCTCACTAAAAAGGGTACCAGATCTGGTCCAGTGGACAGAGCAGTGTGAACAGGCCTTTTGCCAGATAAACGTGCTTCTGTGTAGGGGCTTGCTGTTGCATTTGCCAGATTTCTCTATCCCTTTTGTTCTGCAGATTGACATTTTGGAGGGCTGATGGTTTTGACTCAGGTGGTGGAGAAGGAGGAGCACCCATTGTTGCAAATTGTTGCAAATCTTGTTGCAGGAGAGCAAATGCAGTCCAGTGGAAAACTGCTTGGGTATCAAATGGGTGTTCCTCACCTTTAGATACTCTGTCTTGGGGTGCCCCTTTACCCTCTGGTTTGACCAGGCCCTGCTCCAATGGCTCCACCTCATGAAGCACAATTTGTTAATACAGCACGGTTTCACATTATTTCAGTATGGCATTAATGTTCTACCAAGGCCACTGAGAGGGAAAATACACTGTTGAGAATTTACTGCTCTTAATTTTGTAATCCATGAAAAAAAAAAAAAAAGCATTCTCCACACTGTTGTGTGAGACTAAACAGCTCAACATTGATTGAAAAGTGTATAGTTTATTGGTTCTTTCATTGGATGTGTGATACAGTACAGGATTAACTGAGTGCAGTGCTGCAAATAAAGATTTCAAAAATGATTTCAAAAATGTTTCAATTGGTGCTGGAGCAGTGCAGCATTCCCAAGATGCATGTTGTTCTGATTATACTTCTGATTATACATCCTCATATTGTGTTTTGGCAGAATAAACACTTTAGTCTGAATAAAAATGTAAGCATTTATTGAGATAAATTTCATTTGCATTCTGTTCTTTCTTTCTTTCTTTCCTTCTTTTTTACAAAAATATGAAGTGGTTTTATCTATACAAATAAATACATTAAAAATGGCATCAGTCCAGTTCAAAAAGAGGTTCCACCTCTCCTGTATTGCAATGAATAAATTAAGGACACATGGCCCATATGGGTCATGTGTCCCATATGGGTCACATTGCTTATATGGGTCACGTGGCCCATATGGATCACATGGCCCATAGAAATACTATCAGTGAAAAATATGATATCAGAACATCAGTTCTAGAAAAACTCCAAGTACCAGATAGGTTCAGCTCATAGAACCCTGCTCAATGTCTGTAAGTTTTTAAATTAAAAGTCTTTAAATTAAAATATTGAACATTTTTTGACATACTGTTCCCCAGAATATGGCACTAATGAAAAATACTTCAAGAAGCAATCATTCCTCTGTCAGCTAATAGGCAGCTGAAATTTGTATAATTTATGAAAAAATATCATTTAAACCCAACCTGAAGTCTCAGGCTGCAGAAGTCTGTGGACAAAATGCATCACTTTAATCAGTTCTGTCCAGCTCTTGAAGGGAGCAGCTTTCAAATAATAGTAAGTAACTTTCTCTAGCAAGTTATATACCCAGGTCAATTGAAGTTTACTGCTGTATGTCACTTCAAACAAGTGAAATTATACTGAATCCAGACAGTGCTGGATGTAAGATTGGATGATTAATACCCACTGTCCATACCAATACAGACTACAGTGTAGAGTGAGGTATGTTTGTTTACATGCCTCTTTAAGTTTTAAGTGCATCAAATGCTAGAGCAATGATGCGTGGCATGCTCCTATAAAATGAATCATTCTCCAAGCCCACAAGACTGTAGAAGGTCAAAGGATGTCCGCCTACAGTTGCTTTGATGCGTGCTTCATATAGACCATGTTCATTTTTAGTGGTGAGGTCGACCAGCACCTGAAATTACACACACACCTGCAGGGTTAACACAATGTTCAAAAGCACAATGCAAAGCCTATTACATACACTCTGTGTTTTATATCAGTCAGCACCAAGCAATTCATTGTTATATTCTACCTGGTTAGGGCGCACAGTGGCTTAGTGGTTAGCAAGTTCGCCTCACACCTCCAGGGTTGGGGGTTTGATTCCCACCGTGGCCCTGTGTGTGCGGAGTTTGTTTTCCCTGTACTGCGGAGGTTTCTGTCGGGTACTCCGGTTTCCTCCCCCAGTCCAAAGACATGCATGGTAGGCTAACTGGCATGTCCAAAGTGTCCATAGTGTATGAATGGGATGTGTGAATGTGTATGTGATTGTGCCCTGCAATGGATTACATTGCAAGGTACACCCTGTCCAGGGTGTACCCTGCCTTGTGCCCGATGCTCCCTGGGATAGGCTCCAGGTTTCCCCGTGCCCCTGAAAAGGATAAGCGGTATAGAAGATGGATGGATTCTACCTGGTTTTTGAGCCTGGTATTTAAGCCCTCATGTTTCTTTATTCAGGGTGCAGTAATGCTCAGTGTGCCTTAACCTGACTTACCAAGCCTTGCATTCTTGTATCTTGATATTCTGGTTTTTGATCTTGCCTTATTGCTTAGTTTTTGGATTTGCTGACATTGTACTGTTTGCTGATCGTCTGACTTTCTTCCTGTTTTAGTTTATAGTTTTTGCTTCATGTTTTGGAATCGTTTGCCAGTGGCTTTTTAATACCCTGTCAGCTGAACACAAGCTGCTGCATGAAGGGAATGGTTGGAGATGAAAGGGAAACAAAGGCTCTAGCCAAGGTCATGCCATGCATGTCTATCTCAGTTCATGCTGTTTTGTTCACCTGACCATTCCCAGATTCTTGACCATGACCACATTTTTGTGTCATGATTTGGAGACAAATTTGCAAGCTTTATAAATAAAGCCTTTTTTCACCTGCATTTGGATCCCTATCTGCCTCCTCTCTTCATTCATTCTCTCACTTCCTCACCTCTTGGAAATTCATGTTGAGTTTGCTTGGTGTGATGTTTAGAATCCAGTTGTACATCTCCTTGGTAATGATGACCTGCTGTGCCAACTCTGCAACCCCAGGACACACTAAAACACAGATACACACTCTTTCAGTCCAGATACACATGCTTTCAATCATTAAATAAGCCAATCTCATTTACCATGACTATTTTATTAGATTGTGGACTGGTTGTAAAACCTTAATAGATGAGTTACATGACTAGTCTTTTGTTGTTATCCTGTTTTTTTGGGTAAGCCTGGTATTTTTGGACGAATTTTGATATCTTATGGGTTTTTAATATTTTGGTCAAAACAGTTTTCAATGCAGTCTCTTGAATGATTAATACCTTTGGTACTTGCTTCATGCATCTGTCCATCAAGCAGCTGCCTTCTGTGTCTCCTTTGAGCAAACACTGAAAAAAAAAAACAAGGATCTAAATTCTGAAGACACTAACACTACAGTATTTATGAAGGACCTTCTCTGGAAAGGCAGTGTACCCTGACCACCTTGTAATAGTGGAGCATACAACATTATCCTGTCATGACATGAGATACTTCTAATTCTTTAGAAATTTTCAACACAGATTTAATCAGAACTACTAAAATTTGTTCAACTTTCAGTTCCAAAAGTACTGAGAGAATGAAAATCACCACTTTTCCTCTTGCTGGAATACAACTGAAGTAGCAGGGGAAGTTGGGTAGGGGTGGAGCTTGTCACTGGCACTCTTCCTTCCAGTAAATCAGAGCTCTCCTTGGTCCTAACCACCGGAAGTGCAATGAGCTCTCCAGCTCTGGGTACTGGATATTCTCTTTTGAAAAGATTTTCTGTTTCAACTTCAGGTCTTCCCACATTACTGTGACTAAGGAGCTGAAACATTAGAGTGCGCCACTTCTTGTCCTTCGTGTGGGGATACAAAGTGGATTCCGATGTTCCACCTAGAATATCAGATGCTCTTCTGGAAATGATAAAGTCCATCCAAAAGGAGTGTCTCTCCAAAATTTTAATTGAAGAAATGTGGCAAGATGCCAGTCTGAAGCAAAGCAAAGTAATGGTGGAGTGCAGATTTCTGTCAAGCTGCTGAAGTGTCGAGTTATTGTCGTTAAAATGACACAACACTGGGTTATATTTCTAAGGGATACTGAAGAATAAATTTTGTTAAGTTTGACTTTTGAATAATGTAACCTACAGTGGTGCTTGAAAGTTTGTGAACCCTTTAGAATTTTCTATATTTCAGCAAAAATACCTAAATTATCATCAGAATTCTTTAGAAGTCCTAAAAGTAGACAAAGAGAACCCAATTAAACAGATGAAACAAAAATATTATACTTGGCCATTTATGTCAAGGAAAATGATCCAATATAACATATTTGTAATATTTATATATATATATATATTTATATATATATATATATATATATATATATATATATATATATATATATATCTGAACCTCTATGATTAGCAGTTAATTCGAAAGTGAATTTAGAGACAGGTGTTTCAATCAACATCAGGTGTGAGTGAGCACCATTACTCTTCAGTATCCCCTCTGTGTTATCGATTGCTTTTTGGTTCTGCTCTGTGGTGTCTGGGTTTTGGAAGAACATAATTTCTGTGGTACTATGTTTTTGAAAAGGATATCAATCCTGATGTGCAATTAGCTCTGGTCGGATGCCTTGACCCTACATTATCTGTCGCATTGACAACAGATGTGTTTGGTATGATGGTGGCTAAGGGGGAGATATTGATGGAATGGATGTCCACCTCATCACCTAGCTGTCAAAAATGGCTGGCTGAGATGGTTGCCTCCCTCAAGGTTTAAAGGATTTGTAGATTTTTTAAGACCGGTGTTTCCAAAAAATTCAGCAGGATCTGGGGCCCCTTCCTCAAGTATATTTTTAAGAGCTAAAAACGGACTATGCACCTGTCATATATGATGGATAATTTTTATTTTGTCTCACATTTGCCCCATTTCTTATGTATCTTTGCAGGGTTTAAATGTCTAGGGCATTGGTTCCCAAACTGGGGTACCCCTAGGTTCACGCGAGGTGACGGAGGGGGTACGGGAGCAAAATGCTGAGATTTACTGTTCGTTTAATTCCACCTCACTAAATAACAATAAAATTCTAATTCATGTTTTTCCCATGGCCAAAAAATAAACTTGTGCCCCCTCCAGTGTACAAACAGCAAAATTGCAATGTTCTAAAGGTCAAATACATGACATCCAATCAAATTATCCTGTCTTTCGCGGTCACAACTGCATCCACTCACAGTCATGCATTAGTGTACATCTTACCGCATGCGTAACATTAAAGTACAAAGTAAGTACAAAGATTTCGGCCCGCAACCACAGTAAGCACCGCTGATCCACAGTCCTCTGACAGCAGTGGCCCAGGTCCCTCTAACAACGCATCCATAGCAAGCGTAAGTGTACCCACTGTTGCTAGCTCGGTTCACGCTGATACAGACAGCGATGTATCCAAAGTTGAAATGCCAGCTCTTCTTCACCAGCAATTCGCAGAAAAACCATCAAAGAGGCGCAAATATGATGAGGAATATATTTATTTGGGCTTTACATACGCTGATAGTGAAGAAAACCCCCAGCCACAGTGTGTATATGTGCAAACGTACTCTTTCATAACTGCATGAAACCAGCATTTCTGTGCAGATATTTAGAAACAAAGCATGTTACTTACTTTTAGCTAAATAAACCTCGAGAGTTTTTTGAAAGGCATTTAAGACAACTCAGGAGTGGTAAGACCCTTATAACAGCGTAGGAAAACCTAAACAGGAAGGGTCTGGAAGCATCATACATGGTGAGTTGCAGAGTGGCTAAGACGGGCAAACCCCATACTATTGTGGAGGACTTAATTCTTCCGGCTGTGGCTGATATAGCTGGTGTAATGCTTGGGGAAAAGGCCAAAAAAACAATACTGAGGATGCCATCGTAAGACAAAACAGTTTGAGAGAGGGGGTATGCAAAAGGATATTAAATGCCTGGGGTGGGTACGCCACTGTAAAAAGTTTCGGAACCACTCTTCTAGGGTCATTGGTGATTTTGTTAAGGGTGTTTAAATCATATTGTATCTAGTATATGTTTTGGAGAGGGAGGGACAGTTCAGACAGGTATTTTTCTTTTTTCTCTTTCTCTTTGTGCTCTTTTGTACATATTGTGTGAGATTTCATTCATTTCTTTCCTATTGATTTGTCTGTTGGGTTATCCTGTTAAAAGTCAGCCATTGTGTTAAGTGCAAAACTATGCTATGTACACAGCTTCTGTGTAAATTCTTGGAAAATTCTTGTGATTCGATTGATAAAAACCATTTCAAGATACAATCACAACAGCAGCTACAATCAACGTCTCTGTCAGACCATCAACATACAAAAATAACTTACAAAACTTAGGCGACTCACATATGAAGCCTCATGTTAGTCCACTGATCCACTAATCCAATAATCCAATCATGTAAAAATATCATTAAATACCTACAGACTATTGCTGCATCAGTTCAAATTACCACAGATGTGCTTAGTCTTTCACATATTCTCCATTATAACTTCTCTTTGCTTGTGAATATTCCTTATCGCTTGACAAGTTCAAAATGGCAAATGGACTCTGCCCTTTCGACTGACACCTCATTTGTACCAATAGGAGCTTCCATAACCTGTCCATAACCTTCAATATCCAATGATAGTCCATGCTGAAGGGATAGTCCATGCCTTCCCCCTTTCCTTATTGAAAAGTTCAAGTCTATTGCAACCGATTGTGTGGATGACTGGTGCATCGTATATAGCCAATTAAATTCTGAAAAATATGATAGCAGCTTTAGGGATGAGTTTCAACACTTCAATTGTGATTTATGATTATACATTTTGTAGATTGCTGGATATGTGATGTGATAGCTCTTAGTGTCTCCTTAGGGCCCAAAATCATGAATAGTAGCCTTTTTATCTTAGGTATGTGTTTATGGCTAACAAGGGTCCTTTGGAGTCTCCAAAAGGTGATTTTGGCAAAACGCATGGATATACCCTGAGAAAAACATGTGTAAAATGTTAATTTTCTTTGGTCAAATTTGAACTTGGATTTCACCTCCTGAAGAGGAGGCTGTGGGAGAAGCCCCTCAAAACAAACAACTGAAAAAAGCTGCAGTGCAAGCTTGGAAAAGCATCAGAAAAGAAGAATGCATCAGTTTTGTGATGTCAGTGGGCCGCTGGCTTGATGGGTGGTCTGCTACCAAGGGTGCCATGTTCTAATTTGTTTAACACATCTAAATGTAAATATCAGGAAATTAAATCTGAAATTCTGATCTATCACCTCACATTCATGTTTTTATCTCAACCCCAAATGTCTTTAATGTATAGCAAAATAAAAGAATTGGCTTTGTTGTTCCAATACTTTCACAGGGGACTATAAAAGGAACGTTAGTCTGAGCCTATGTGATAGCTGAGCTGACTCTTTTGCCATTTAGTTGTCATTTTCAGCTCTAATTGCACTTTGCCTTTTATGTGAGCATCACTAAAAGTAAATCGGAGCAATGAGCAAATTTGGTACTTCATGGGTGAATGACATTTATCAATATATCTGTCCATTCAGTGAGTCCTGGTGCCCAGTAGATGGACCAGGGTCATCCTGGAAGGAACCATGCCCAACAGAATAGAAAAGCCTCATCACAGCATGAAGACGTGAGCAAAAAGAGAAGTCTTCCTTGATAATTGTAAATTAATGTTCATAACTACGCTCACCATCCACTTTATTAGGAACACTTGTACATTCATGCAGTTATCCAATCAGGCAATCATGTGGCAGCAGCACAATGCATAAAATAATGCAGATACAGGCCAAGAGCTTGAGTTAATGTTTACATCAATCATCAGAATGGGGTAAAAGTGTCACTTTAACTGTGGCATGGTTCTTGGTACCAGATGGGCAGGTTTGAGTATTTCAAAAACTGCTAATATCCTGGATTTTTCATACACAACAGTCTCTTGGGTTTTCACAGAGTTGTGTGAAAAACAAAAAAACAGTGAGTGTGCGACAGTTCTGTGGGTAGTCAGAGGAAAATGGCCAGATTAGTTTGAGCTGGCAGGAAGGATACAGTAACTCATATAATCACTCTTTACAAATGTGGTGAGCAGAAAAGCATCTCAGCATGCACAAAACATTGAGGTGGATGGGCTACAACAGTAGAAGTTCACATAGGGTTCCACTCCTGTCAGCCAAGAACAGGCTATCATGGGCACAGGTGCATCGAACATGGACAGCTGAAAATTTGAAGAAAAAAAATTTGTTGGTGAGCCTGTGCCTCAGAGTCTTGTTCTTGGATGACAGGAGTGACAGCTAATGTGGTCTTCTGCTGTTGTAGTTATTGAGTTACTATAGACTTTCTGGCAGCTCAGACCAGTCTGGTCATTCTCCTCTCAACTCTCTCATCAATAAGGTGTTTCGGCCTGCAGACCCTCTGCTCACAGGATGTCTTTTGTTTTTCACATTCTGTGTAAACTCTAGAGAATGTTGTGTGTGAAAATCCCAGGAGATCAGTAGTTTCTGAAATACTCAAACCAGCCCATCTGGTACCAACATCCATGTCACAGTTAAAGTCACAGAGATGTGAACATTAACTGAAACTCTTGACTTGTTAAGAGTCAACTTGACTTGACTTGTTGATTGTTATGCATTACACTGCTGCCACATGAATGTGCAAGTGTACAGTTGTTCCTAATAAAGTGGGCGGTGAGTGTAGATGAAAATATTTTACGTTGTACTAACTTTTAGTGTGTTTTTAATCTCAAACCTCATTATTGTTAGTGTTCTGAAATACAGTTTCACTGTGTAATTGATATTGTTTACTTTTAGGGAGGAACTCCTCAACAGAGCCACATCACAGCACATTAATGAATAGTAAAGGCTTTCACATGTATACCAGTGGTTAAAATTTTCCACCTTTGTAAGCTTTTGTATCTAAAGAGATGGGATTTGCAAATGCATGGAAGAAATATACATGGTGCAGAATAACACCCTCAAAACAGGAGTCAATATAAATAACACAAATATGTTGCCTATGCACTTACTGATGCATATGAATTAGTCTACTGTTGGAACAAAAATGACTTAAAATATTTTTATCACACGTTACAGACCAAATATATTTACTTTTTTCCTTGAACATACTGCTTTTAATGTTATGAAAATTATATGTAAATTAAAACATGACAAGGTCAGTGGACTTCTCACAAAATGCCAAGTTAAAGGAATATTCAGAACCTTTTTTGGAGTTTATAGGTATCAGTGATGGGAATAGTCCTGTGACAAGATGAGATACTTTGTAATGGGTATGACTGTTTGTGAATTGTATTATTTTTATTACAGGTTGTCAGGGAGCCCCAATTGAAGACATCAAGGACTTACAGATGTTGGCCTTAGCCTGTCAGCCTGGACAGACGTCTATTCCAGTCCTACCTATACCACACCAGACTTCTTTCTGCCTTGTCTGGGTGGCTGTCTAGTACCAATTTCTCTTCAGAATTAGATGTATGAAAACATAAAAAAGGGACATAACCAACTGAATATTGCAAGAGCAAAGAACTTGCCTTTCTTCAGAAATATGTTAAATACAAAGGAAAACTATTTATCCACTATATTTCTCTGAGCTCTATTTTCAAGGGTAATATTTCTTTATGAAGTGCCTACTGTGTATAGTTAAGACGTACATTTAAGACGTAAGCATATTTTTAAAAATCCTGTCATCTACCAACACTAATGTTGTCCACACCTCTATGTCTTTCTTTTATGGAAAACAAAGAGAGACTGAGTATTCAGTCTCACTCACCATTTATTTATTTTATAGAAAAAAGATGCAGTGATAGTGAATGGTGAATGAGGGTATCAATCTTTTGTCATTCTGCCTTCCAATTCCTTTTGTGTCCCACTGCACATAAAAGTCAAACAGGTTTGTTCAATTCAGCTCACTGTTTTTGTAGCTTGGTCATTGTTAGAAATGTAATTTGCAAAGTAAGCCGGGTTGAATTTAGACTTAATCTAATGTTATACTGGTCAAATTTGACATATAAATGATTAAATAACATGTTAATGTGTATACAGTTGCTTTATGTTTATTATCTTGGTTTCATTAGATATTCTGACTTCAAGAAAGTACTCCTGGAGTAAAGGGTAAATACAGTTATATATATATAAAAAAGAAGAAGTAAATGTAACCTTAATTTTGATAATTAAAATGTCCAGTATGAATTAAATTCAGTTAAAAACATTTAGTAAATGTAGCACATTTGTTTTGTTAAATAACAGTCTCATTTTCTGTTACATCTACGTATGTTTTCAAATATATCTACTCATTTTTATTTGTTTTCACTTAGGGTTACTATTGCATTGACTTAGGATTTTAATTATATCTACTCAATTTTAAGTGTCATGGAATTAAAATGTAGTTATTCAGATCTACTTAATTTTTTTACTTACATTCACTCAATTCATAAGGTATATTTCAATGATTTCACAGTTTTCACAGAGTGCCGCCGAAGCGGCCGAGTTTGAGGCGTGGAATCGCTCGTTCTGGGAACAGAGCAAACAGCTCAATGAGGAAATTGTTCAGCTCCACCGCCTTCTGAAACCGCTGCAGCAAGCCTTGCAGCAAGCCGGGCCATGCACAACACCGCCACCCGCACAAGTTACCCTGCCCCCGCTGCCGGAGAACTACGCCACGCAACGCGGGCAGCAGAGTTATCCGGATTCCTGGGGCTTCCCACTGCAGGGGAATTACACAATGCCATGCAGCTAGCAGAACTACTCGAACTCCTGGGGCTTCCCATTGCAGGGGAATTACACCATGCTGCCCAGTCCAGAACCAAAGGCTGGCCTAGAACTTTTTTTGGGGGGGTAACCGCAACCTCAGAGCTCCAGCTTGAGACCTGCGTGGAAGTCTCAGCTGTGGAGCTCCCACCTGAGGTTAACATGGCAACCTCTTGGCCCCTGTCTGAGGTCAACTTGGAGGCCTTGGAGCTCCAGCTTGAGACCTGCGGGGAAGTCTCAGCTGTGGAGCTCCCGCCTGAGGTTAACATGGCAACCTCTTGGCCCCTGTCTGAGGTCAACTTGGAGGCCTTGGAGCTCCAGCTTGAGACCTGCGGGGAAGTCTCAGCTGTGGAGCTCCCGCCTGAGGTTAACATGGCAACCTCTTGGCCCCTGTCTGAGGTCAACTTGGAGGCCTTGGAGCTCCAGCTTGAGACCTGCGGGGAGGTCTCAGCTGTGGAGCTCCCGCCTGAGGTTAACATGGCAACCTCTTGGCTCCTGTCTGAGGTCAACTTGGAGGCCTTGGAGCTCCAGCTTGAGACCTGCAGGGAGGTCTCAGCTGTGGAGCTCCTGCCTGAGGTTAACATGGCAACCTCTGGGCCCCCGTCTGAGGTCAACTTGGCGGCCTCAGAGCTCCAGCTTGAGACCTGTGGGGAGGCCTCAGCTGTGGAGCTCCTGCCTGAGGTTAACATGGCAACCTCTGGGCTCCAGCCAGAGAACTGCGGGGAGGTCTCATCTGTCGATGAAACTATCCCGCTTCCCTATCCTGCTGAGGATGCTGTCCCGCTGTCCAGCCCAGCCGAGGAAGCTGTCCCGCTGTCCAGCCCAGCTGAGGAGGCTGTCCTGCTGCCCTGTCCAGCCGGGGAAGCTGTCCTGCTGTTCAGCCCTGCTGGGGGCGTTGTCCAGCGTTCCAGTCCTGCTGGGGGCATCATCCAGCATTCCAGCTCCGCTGGGGGTGGTGCTCCACCTTTCTGCTGCCCGGCAGAAGCCGCCCTGTTTCCCGATACAGCGAGAGACAGATCACACAGGGGCCCCGGGCCGCCGTTGGAGGGGGGTGCTCGTTGGCGCTCCGGGAGAAGCGCCTTCGGAGGGGGGCTCTGTTACGCCCTCGCCGGCAGATGGCACTGCGACGCGACTTCTGAGTGCACGCGTGCACAAGACTTTTGTGTATGGACATGCGCCGTGGTTTGTTTCGATTCTCTCCTTATTTAAGCATTGGTTCATGTTCGAGGGTGTGTCTTAATTTACTCCAGGTGTCTGTATTTTAGTTTGAGTATGTTGATTATTTAAACCCCTTGTGTTGCTGTGCACTTTACGCAGTATTATTCATAGATGGTTACATTAGTAGCTGAATAAGTGTGAATACGCTACAAGTGCTAAGCGGTCTTGTTAAAGTGTCCTGTTCTGTTTCCTGCCTCGTATCCAGTGTTCATGTTTAAAGCCAGATTTGCCTAGACCGCGTTTCATTGTTTATTGCTTGAAGTATTTGAAAAAAGACTTTGAGCTGCATCTGCAACACCTCCTGTTTCGTAACACACACATTAGAAGGTCTCATTAAAGTTTAATTTCATGTTCCTGATCAGGCCATTACACATCATAGTTAATCCATGAATGTCTACAAATCTAAAAGAAAATAATTAGGAAATATCACAGTTTGACACCTGGAAGTCCAGACTGAGCTGGCAGTCACTGGCCATACCTGCTTTAAGGGTTTGTCTTCGTGTTCGCATGTTGACTGAAGAACTGTAGACATATTCCATCAGCTGGGGAAGTCTCTGGGTGAAGAAGGTCAGGTCCACTTTATCTCGGGCATAATCATCTGCCCTCTGAAACAAATCCAACAGAGTCTGCAGGAACAAATGCAATTCTAGAAGAGACAGAGAAGGTAATTAAGAAAAATCAGCAAAGGTTGCACAGAAAGCCACAATGGGAACAACAGAAAGACAAGCAGTATTAAAAAAGGAAATAAAGACATAGCGACTTGAACCAATATTAGCAGTGAAGACGTTTAGGGATGGTTAACATCCCTAAAATCAAATAAACTTTATTGTAACAAGGTGAGAGTTACTACCATCTTCCTTCATGTATGTGCACATAACCACTGACTGTGCACAGTTTTATATAAAATCCAGACATTATTGTGGACGTCATAATGGCTAGGTTTATAAAGTAATTTGCTAGTGATAGTGTAACTGAAATAGCTGACACGGTCAAATGTTTAAAACAATTTAATTTATCAATATTTAATATTAACAATTTAATATCCCTAATGTTCAAATAGTTGTCTTATGTTCATAAGAATAAGTCTGTGCAGAGTGGAAGTTGTCATATAATATCAGAGAAGGAACTCTGGACTACAGTTCCCAGTAGCCACTGCACCACACCATCATGTCACATGACCACCTGCACCTCAAGTTCATTCTTGTTAACGAGCACTTACAGGTATTTATAGCCACAGTGTTAGTCTTTGCCTTAGTGTTTTGCCACAAGTTCTATAGATACTGGTTTGTGTTTCGTTTGTATTTATATTAATTCTAGTCTGCACTTGCATCCGTCTTTGCCTCCAATCGTGACAGAAGTGATCCCTAGATCAGATTTTGTGATCTCAACAAACCGTTGGCCAAAAGATCAAAAGAAAATAACTCCAAAGATTACAATATTATATTGTTCTAAGTACTATGTTGTGATGTCCCCTTTCTAGAAATCCTGGAGATCATAAGATCCACATCCACACACTCAGAGGCCTAATTATCACAGAGCTTTGTGAAGAAGACATCGGGGGCCTATACCATGAAGCTGGTTTAGGTTTGGTTAAGTTTCAGTTTGGTTCATGCCAGCCCTTGGGTTTAGGTACCATGAAAGTGGTTCAGCTTTCACCGGTGTTCATTGCCATAACTTACACTCCATGGCTAACCTGCTGCGGGGAAGGTTATGTTCTGGGCAAGAGAACTCAAACCCAACTACAAGCGACAACTACAAGACATACAAGCGACGCAACTAATTCAACTTAGTGTCTGTTGCAATGACTTCACAATTTCTTCATCATCTTCCCCATCTCAGTTTTCATAACTTTTCAATCCATTTATTCTCATTGTGAGCTTATAAAAGTAAAATTAGGAATTTACACAATGTTCAGCCAGCAATTTTCCAGAGCCATGGCAGCCGCAATGGTGTTTCTTTTTGCGTTCAGTATAGGTTTAAATTCATCATATTTCTACATAATAATTTGTTGCTCTTCAACTAGAGGTATGCTGCTTTTATCCATGTTGAACGTTATTGGTTGTTCGGTGCCTACATCATGCTTTTATGTGCACATGCTTGTGGACTAATCATAGCTTAAGGATCAAAGCCTGAGTTGACAGAGAAAGCTGATAACCAGAATCATGATACCAACAAAGCCTGATTGGATTGGATTAGTTTTGTCAACTTGAAACTAATCCTGTAACCTTGAGTTTGTTCAACCACCTTCATGGTACAGGCCCCTGGTATGGAGAGAAACCAAACAAGCTGCAAACACTCTGATGTGATCATTAGTAGATAGTGTTAAATGCCCAGAAGAAAAAGCCCACAGGATAATCCTCAGCTATTTGGGTCCATAAGAGAACTTTTTATGACTTTTTTTCTCAAAGATTGAATAATATATTCATGTGATACATTTCAGGATGTGGAGTTAATCATTAAACCACATTAAAGGCCCATACCGGATTTGTTTTGCATAGAAAACAATTTCTCATAAATGTTCATTGGACAGTGTGCTTTTCACTTGTCCCGCCAGTTTCTCCATATGATTACTGGGAGAGCTCTCATAACCTTGTAACCTAATGCCAATCTTTGCAAAGGTAATGAACATGACTGACATTTCAAAATTAAACATATCAGCTTCAGGCAGAGTGAGCGCTTAGATGTGCAGCAGTTGGTCATCTGAATCCATCATAGTTTTGGACAACTAGTATAGCTTGTTATTTTATCATTGTAATTGGA